>NC_068309.1:17267594-17569281 GCF_025860055.1 Xyrauchen texanus | reverse complement strand
ATAAAACGAAATGCTTATAAGTCCATAAATGTTATTTGTGTCAGTTGATTCACATGAAAGCTTCACCATCGACCAGTTGTCACAATACAATTTATCAATGTGATTTTTACACAAAACCAACCTATTTGATAAAATCAGAGCAATGAGTGTTGTAATTAATGGGACAGTCCAAGAGAAGATAAGTAATGTGATACAAGTAAATCTGTTCAGCTTTGAGTGATAGTTTAAAGGTCTACATATGGCCATATGTCTGTCATATGCCATCACTGCTAATGTAGAATATTCACATTTAACTGAAGTGTAGATCAAAAAAGATTGGAGAGCACACATGTAAGAAGGAATCACATATGAATCCAGTATTAAATCATGCAGGAATTTAGGATAAAATCCTGTGGCTCCACATACGCCATTTAAACAAAGATTGCACAAAAAAATGTACATTGGTTCATGAAGGGCTTTCTCAAAGACAATGACTACACAAAGTGAAATGTTAAGAAATAATATCAGAATATAGAGAAACATAAAGCATGCAAAATAAATATGTCTATTTGATTTAGAGTCTTTTGGTTCCATCAGGGTGTAGGTTCCAAAATAGGTCAAATTATCTAAATGATCCATTATCTGTAATGTTAGGCCAAAATGTGAATTTGTCTAATACAAAATTACTTGAGATTTGATTCTTTAAAATCACCAAAATGTTACAAATAATAAATAAGGCAAAGACATGATTTCTTTTTTAAATATAAACATTTACAAAGAACTATTTAAAACAATGAGTGCTAATAACAATCAACTATTACCGTCGCCATGAAAGAGTTGCCATCTTTCATGCTCACACTCGTGAAATAGAAGCTCTAAAGGCAACTGGCAAGCTTATAAATAGTTTTTTCATCAAAGCATATTCCCTGGTACATAAACCCTGGGGTAAATGAACCCTGTTTGTCTTAAATATGTAAAAATAGCATTGTGTCCATTTTTTGCTATATAGACAAACAAGATGAAAATGTACACCGATGACAAAGGACTAAACACTCTACAAACTGCTCAATAAAATCCATATACCTTTTTATTTGAAGCATATATTTAAAGGTGCACTCTTTTCTTCATTAAATTAGTTTTAACTCCTAAAGACATAATTGTAATTTTGCAATATATGTAGGAAATCATGACCACTCATATTAAAATCAGTAACCTTATAAAAGCTGTTTTAATCTACATGGAGAGAGTCCGCACATTGGGGCTCATGTTAGAATCACATGTCAAGCCGAATACTACTCGCTTAATCTCAGTAACCATCCTGTTGTTTGACACTTTTACTCATTAGTTAAAGTAATCATGGCTGACTGTGAATACAACATTTCTGCAATGGCATCTGAAACTGAAAATGTTTAATTATGCTGCATCCAGGCTGCTAGGTGTCAGTGTCCAAGATGTGTACATCCCAGCCCAAGATGACACAAAAACAAAAGTTACTGAGTGCACTTTTAAAATCAGATTTTGAAAAAACTATGTACTGTATGGAGTTTTATAAACAAGGTGGTGACAGGTGATTCCTGTCAGCCTCATTACCTCGCTGCACAGCTCGTTAGGGCGTGATCCATTCAGCGATTCTGTTTGTCATTCGTAGCAATCATGTAACAGCAAAATCCTTCCAATCAACCAATACTTTAAGTTTAACTTCTTTTTAAACCAACGCAGATATTTTAGCACAAGCTTGCTGCCACGCAGCACAATTTGGCTCCGCAAGAGGCGGATCATCAAGCGCCATGTCTCAACTCATTCATAATCATTCCGCAAACTTGTCTTGCCTCTCAGCATTCGAGCACGCCGACAAACGCTTTACACAGGTAAAATCAACCATCATGGTTACTGTTGTAACCTCCGTTCCTCTAGAGATGGAACAAGACGTTGTGTCGAATGAAGTGACACAAGGGGTTTCTGGGACACCAAACATACCTCTGAACCTGAGAAAAGAACAATGTCAATTTGGCAGACAGAATTTGCATGCCCCGCCCCGGACATATGGTATAAAGGGAAGTGGGGCAGCGAGGGCCAGTCAGGATTTTGCACTGAGGAGCCGAAAATAAGGTATGGCCGTTTACAGTGGTAGGTCTAGTGCTGTGGCAGGAGGGACACAAAGTCTCGTTGCTTACCTCGGGGAACGGAGGTTACAACAGTAACCATGACGTTCCCCTTCTGTCACACACTCGACATTGTATTGAATGAAGTGACACAAGGGGTCCCATATAAAAAAGCCATGCACTGACCGTGTTACGTGAACTGCCAAGACAGGTGCAAGCAGTCTACTGTGTGCTAGAGGCAACTGTGTCGGCTGCACGTAGCCCTCCCCAACGCCCCCAAAGAGGTGTCACATACAGACCTTAGGTTCCCTGCACCCCTGAGGTGGGGAACAAGTGCTACATGACTAGCATGGGAGCAAGCCCGGCAGCCGCACCTTTTTTCTCGCTCAATGATAGCACGCCTCACAAACGAACACACGCAGTCAGTGCTGAATTGCCTGAGTTCTTTCAGACCAGGCACAGCAGTTCCATTGAAACAATTTCAGAGGCTCCTGGGGTATGTGGCATCCTCAGCGACAGTCGCACCACTCAGGTTGATGCTTATGAGAGCACTTCAGCACTGGCCTCAGACTCCAGTCCCGAGATGGGCAAGGCATCACGGCACAAACCGTATGACTGTCACCCCTTCCTGCCATCACTTATTCAGCCCTTGGACAGACCTCTGTTTTCTACGGACAGGAGTCCCCCTACAGCAGGTGTTCAGATGCGTCATAGTTACTACGGACGCCTCCCAGTTGGGCTGGGGAGCCATGTGCAATGGGCACACAGCCGCTGGCTCCTGGATGTGGCCCCAGCTGGGTTGGCAAATCAACAGTCTAGAGTTGCTGGCTAGATTTCTGACATGAGAGGCAGCGCCTGTGGCTGTCAGAAGCAGAGAGGTAATGACCGCATCCAGGAATGACAAAAGACATAAGGGCATCTTGAAAAAGATATGTCTTTAAAAAGACATTCAACATCAATGTCAAGTCAAGTGGTTTTTATTGTCGTTTCAACCATATACAGTTAGTACAGTACACAGCAAAACGAGACAACGTTCCTCCAGGACCATGGTGCTACATAAAAACAACAAAGGACCAACATAGGACCACATGAGACTACACAACGAAATAAAATACCTATATAAACTACCTATATATGCCTATATAAAGTGCACGTGCAAACATGTGCAAAAAGTACAGGACAGTACAACAAATTACTGACAATGAACAGGACAATAGACAGTGCAGCGCCGACCAGTACTCAGTAGTGCAAAAAGATGACAGTTTCTAAAAATGTAAACATAACATACTATGAGATAATGTTCTATGCACATAGCAGTTATTGAGGTAGCAGACAGTTATAAAGTGACAGTTATTAAAGTGCAACTCAGGACACGTGTGTGTCAAACCAGTCTCTGAGTATTGAGAAGTCTGATGGCTTGGGGGAAGAAGCTGTTACACAGTCTGGCCGTGAGGGCCCGAATGCTTCGGTACCTCTTACCAGACAGGAGGAGGGTAAAGAGTTTGTGTGAGGGGTGTGTGGGGTCGTCCACAATGCTGGTTCCTTTGCGGATACAGTGTTTTTTGTAAATGTCTTTGATGGAGGGAAGAGAGACCCCAATGATCTTCTCAGCTGTCCTCACTATCCTCTGCAGGGCTTTGCGGTCCGAAACGGTGCAAGTCCCAAACCAGGCAGTGATGCAGCTGCTCAGGATGCTCTCAATAGTCCCTCTATAGAATGTAGTGAGGATGGGGGTTGGGAGATGTGCTTTCCTCAGCCTTCGAAGAAAGTAGAGATGCTGCTGGGCTTTCTTGGTGATAGAGCTGGTGTTGAGGGACCAGGTGAGGTTCTCCGCCAGGTGAACACCAAGAAATTTGGTGCTCTTGACGATCTCCACAGAGGAGCCGTCGATGTTCAGCGGAGTGTGTTCACCTTGTGCTCTCCTAAAGTCAACAACCATCTCTTTTGTTTTGTCGACATTCAGGGACAGGTTGTTGGCTCTACACCAGTTCGTCAGCCGCTGCACCTCCTCTCTGTATGCTGACTCGTCGTTCTTGCTGATGAGACCCACCACGGTCGTGTCATCGGCGAACTTGATGATGTGATTCGAGCTGTGCATTGCTGCACAGTCGTGAGTCAGCAGAGTGAACAGCAGTGGACTGAGCACACAGCCCTGGGGGCCCCAGTGCTCAGTGTGGTGGTGGTGGAGATGCTGTTCCCGATCCGGACTGACTGAGGTCTCCCAGTCAGGAAGTCCAGGATCCAGTTGCAGAGGGAGGTGTCCAGGCCCAGCAGGTTCAGCTTTCCAATCAGGTGCTGGGGAATGATTGTGTTGAATGCTGAGCTGAAATCTATGAACAGCATTCGAACGTATGAGTCCTTATTGTCTAGGTGGGTGAGGGCCAGATGGAGGGTTGTGGTGATGGCATCGTCCGTTGAACGGTTTGAACGATACGCAAACTGCAGTGGGTCTAGTGAGGGGGGCAGCTGGGTCTTAATCTGCCTCATGACGAGCCTCTCGAAGCACTTCATGATGATGGGTGTAAGTGCGACGGGACGGTAGTCGTTGAGGCAGGACACTGAAGACTTCTTTGGCATGGGGATGATGGTGGTGGCCTTGAAGCACGTTGGAACAACGGCGCTGCTCAGAGAGATGTTGAAGATGTCGGTAAGAACATCTGCTAGCTGGTCTGCACATCCTCTGAGCACTCTGCCAGGAATGTTGTCTGGTCCAGCAGCCTTCCGTGGGTTGACTCTACGTAGAGTTTTCCTCACATCTGCCGTGGTAAGACAGAGCACCTGGTTGTTGGGAGGAGGGGTGGACTTCCTCGCCATCACGTCGTTCTGCACTTCAAACCGAGCGTAGAAGTCGTTCAGCGCATCTGGAAGGGAGGCATCTTTGTCACAGGCAACTGATGTGTTTACTCTTTTAGAGAAAAATAGATACTCTTTTAGAGGTCTGGCATGCAGAAGAAAAGAAAAGCTGCTGAAATGCGGCATATTTCCAACAGCTTATGCTCTTTAGAGTTGAGTGGAACAGTGTGGGTTTTACTCAGCTCGCTGAAACACAACCGCTCGGCTCCGAAGAAAAAATCTGGCTGAACAGATGCAAATTATGTTCGCCAATTCTCATTGGCCTTCTCTCAAAGATAAGAGGTAAACAAGGCTCTCAAGAGAGACCCCTAGTGTCACTACATTGACACAATGTCAAGTGAGTGACAGAAGGGGAACTATAAACAAGATAACAAAACTAAATTAACTTTAACCAATGGAAAGACTAATAACAAAGTAATCAAAGAATGAACCAACGAAATCAAGACACATGAACAGGGGAAACACATGACAAGATCATATGAGGGAACAGGAAATCACATGATCACCTCTAGGGATGGCTCTGGCATGGCTGTGACATGGCCTGGAGCTGACTCTGGCACGGCTGTGAGATGGCCTGAAGCTGACTCAGGCGTGGCTGTGACATGACCTGGAGCTGACTCTGGCGTGGCTGTGACATGACCTGGAGCTGACGCTGGCATGGCTGTGACATGGCCTGGAGCTGACTCTGGTGTGGATGTGACATGGCCTGGAGCTTACTCTGGTGTGGCTGTTACATGGCATGTAGTACACTGAGGATCCGGGGCAGAAGGTGGCGCAAGCTCATTGACAATGACTTGGAACTCTGAATTGGCGGTCATGACGTGGAACTCAGGATTGGTGACCATGATGTGGAACTCGGGCTTGGCGGCCATGACGTGGATCTCAGGCATGGTGCCCATGACTTGGATCAAAGTTGTGGAAGGCGGAGCCATGGGAGGCTCAAAACTAAGAGTCCTGGATGACTGGGAAAAGACCTCAGTGGTTGTGAACATGAGCAGAGCTTTTAGGAGCGACCTCAGTGGTCTTGGGCATGGACTGAGTCTCAGGAACGACCTCTGGGGTCGTGGGAGTAGACTGAGACTCTTGAATGACCTCTGTGGTTGTGGACATGGACAGAGACTCAGCGATGACCTCTGTGGTCATGAACATGGCCAGAGACTTGGAAGCAAAAGCCTTTCTCCTCCTCCTCCGGGAGGCCTAAGTTGGCAGCGCAGGCTCTGGGACGGAAGAGGCTGGCAACGCAGGATCTGGGACAGACTAGATTGACAACACTGACCCTGGGATGGACGAAGCTTCCAGCTCATTGGCCGTGGCAGGCATGGGCATTGATTCGTTGGCCGTTCAGGCATGGGCACTGTCTTGGCATTAGCCTCCCCCACAGTGAACGTAGAACCCGTAGTCTGCAGGACAAGGTCAATATACTGGACCAGATTGAGGGAACTGCAACTGCCAGGCATTAAAGATGAGATTGGCTAAATCAATCCAAAATGGAAACAAAATTTGAGAGCAACCTCATTAAAGTCCACCAGACTGGCCAGATCGCAGTCCTCTACATAACTCTCCAGGTGACATCTCTCCTGAAGTAGGCCGAAGAAGCCGAACTGCTGGGTTAATTATGGGTGGCCAGGTATTCTGTAACAATGCTGGAAGCAGGCAGACAAAGAGACGATGGTGAAGTGCAGTTTATTTCCAAATGTGATATCCAAATATCCAAAGACAAAAACAGCAAAGTTCCATTCACAATACCTGGCAACAGACAATGGCAAACATGAGTGCTTATATACAAGGACATGGTAGAACACATAACAAAGATGACCAATGACAAGACTAAACTATAAACAAGATAACAAGACTAAATTAATTTTAACCAATGGAAAGGCAAGACTAATAACAAAGTAATCAAACAATGAACCAATGAAAACAAGACACATGAACAGGGGAAATACATGACAAGATCACATGATGGATCAGGAAATCACATGACATGAACAGACAATAAACTTGAAAAAAAGACATTAAAAACATTAAGCAACAGAATAATAACATGACAAGAGGGCACCCAACTTTCATTTTCAACCATCCTACTCCCATCCAGCCATTCCAATCATTAGCACACTGCCTACGTACATTACAGAGGATCCCAAACAAAATCCCTCTAGATCCCCTCTTCGATGACGACAAAAATCAAGCAGTATCCCGATTCTGGTTCCAAAAACGCCTCAAATCTGTCCTGCTCAATTCTGGCATCTCAGATAAACTATACTCAAGCCATTCCTTTAGCATCGGTGCTGCAACCACATCAGCCCACAGAGGCCTTCCCGAACACATAATATGATTACTTGGCAATTAGTCATCCGACGCTCACCTTGGCAACATCTGCACCAACCATCTTCATATCAGGAAGCCCTAATAATCTAATCAAAATGTTCACATTTGGGTTAAGGGGAATTCTTGCTTCATCCTTGACTTTCCAATAGGCCGGCCTCACCGTTCAGACACAGAAGGGTTCCACCCCAGCCAGTCCGGAATCCCCCATTCCATAACACAGGACAGGCCTGCCTTAAGCACTCAAGGGCTCACCCGTTCGAGTCACAGTGTGGGTTCTCCCGCTTTAATGCAGTGCAAACTAACTCATAATTTTTTATATTGTGGGCTCCCCTGTTCAAAGTGCAGTGAAGAATCTCCAGTTAGAATGCTGTGAGGGCCCCCCATTGTCAGGAGGAGAGGCCGAGGTCGTTCCGAGTGCCTAGTATTTACTCATATACACGGGGCAATATGCCCTAGTGGCTAGGATTCATGCCTCCGCTCGGGCCAGTCAGAATCCTCCAGCGCAATCCATCAAGGGCTCTCCCGTTCAAATCACTGCAAGGGTAATCCCATTACAAATGCTGAGTGAGCTTTTCACGTTTATTTTTATCATGGGCTCTCCCGGTCAAAGCTCGGAGGACTCTCCCTGTTGAATGGAGCAAGAGCCCACATTCGATTGCAGGCTGGGCTCACTTGCTTGAGCGGCCGCAGTGTCACTTCCCTAAGGGTTTTCCTGTTCGCTGCATATTCTCTTCCGTCGAACTCACCAAGCCCAGAGCGAGATTTAAGGTCGGCCCCCGTGTTTTGACTTAATGATCCCCCCATTGCTTTTCAGCTCTCGCAGAGCTCATATACATGCATCCTCAACTGCCACTGTCTCTTCAGTGCTTCCACCTATTTTCATTCTCCATCTCTATCTATTCTACACCTCCCAGTTATCTATCCCCTGAACAGACCATAGTGCGAGGCTGCCACTACTAACGGCCCCCGCTCATTCTATCATACTTTGCAACCTCTGCTCACCTCTCACAGGGCTCAGCAAGTGCCTCCCCCTCCCTCAAATTATTTTTTGGGGAGTACAAGAAGCATCATAAAATACTTTGTCTCAACGTTTACACTATCCTCTAAGCAAGATTACATTAACTTGCATTGAACTACTGAAATGCAGTTTTATAAACAAGGTGCGGGAGGAGTAAGGTCAATTAATTTGACCAATCACATCGCTACTGTAAGCGAATATTTACATCTTCATGGCGTTGAGTCTTCCTGCATCTCTCCACCTCCCCTTTCTCCTCCTTTCTCATTATTAATAACTAATCTAAGTCTGGGGTATTCATGCTCAGGTCAAGCATCGCGCTCTTCTCCCAGCGACGTTTACACTATCCTCTAAGCAGGATTACATTAACTTGAGGACTACAGAAATGTCTTTATTTTAACATTGCCTTGGTTCTGTTTTTTACGGTTTTTAAAAAACACATTCTGGACTCTATAGAACAATGGCCAAAAAAACTCAATTAATCAGTTTACTTTAATGCATGTATGTTAAGGGTCTGACAGTTCAGGTACAGTCTGTGTATCTTCTGTTAATTTCATATCTGTTCACAAATGTTTCATACAAATTAGCACATTTTTCCCCCGCTTATTTATTTAGTATTTTTCCTATTTTAAATTTTATCAGTGTTGAATTCATGGGGTAAATGAGTTATTTGGGGTTGTCTGCAAAGACTGAAATGTGGCCCTTATCAATTCCATGTGTTCCATTCTTGGTAGTCCATCTTGCTGCTGCACAGTGGTGCATCTTGGCTTGTTGATTCTGATTGAAACAAAACTGTGAACAGTGCCATTAATGTGGTAAATGTAGGCCTAAATACAGTTCAATCACCTAAGATGTTTTTACACTGAAAGTTGTAGGTTATTTTATTAGGACTGAATGTGTTTTGGGGAAACCAGCTTGTATAGTGCTTAAATCACTTTAGCTCATAAAACGTGTACGTTGTGAAAAAAGTTAATTGCTTATGCGCAGACATACAAGTTTTTTCTCATTGCAACATGTCGCTTGCTGCAGAATATTGTGTTCCAAAAATGTTTTTTAAATATATATTAGACACCAGCTCATGGGAGCACTAAACCGTAGATTTGTCTGCGATTTATTCTACCCCTAGTTAAATTGCCCACACAAGTCCTGCTTTTAAACTATTTGTGCATCCTTAAAAGTAAGGTGCAGCATGATAGCAAGCATCCTCTATGACTGAAATATGAACTAAACATCCTAGTAACTTCGTAATGGACTTTTTCTTTCTTTTGTGCTTCACTCAATTACAGTTAATGCCAGTCTGTTCCTTTATTTTAGACATTGCCATTAGTATTTGTCAGCTATGTAATAATCAAATGATATAGCAGATACATCAAGACAGAATTTTAAGTTAATTGTTTATTGTTTTATGTTATTAATAGCGCATTTCAAGATTCTTTTACGGACCTCTTTGAGCTGTAAACCATAGATTACAGGATTGAAAAGAGGTGGCACTATAATCATCTCTAAAGCCAAAAAATTACGCATATTCTCTTGGACATCGCCTGAGCCATATCGGCTGTACATGGCATCAAAGAACACGGCAACAGCAAAATTAATCATTGTAAACATATGAGGCATACAGGTCTGCCAAAATTTTCTTCTATTCTCTAATGATGCTTTACATGCAATGATGAGTTTAATATAGGACACAATAATACAAATAGACAGGCAGAAATAAAATGCAAGTACAATAAAACCATAAACATTATTGGCAACAGTTGATTGACATGAGAGTTTTACCATAGACCAGTTGTCACAGTAAAATTTATCAATATGATATTTACACAATTGCAATCTGTTTGTCAACAGAAGTGCGATGACCATATAAATAAATGGTAGGGTCCAACATAATCCAAGTAATATGCCACAAGTAAATTTGTTCAGCTTTGAGTGATAGTCTAAAGGTGTACATATGGCTATATGTCTGTCATAAGCCATTACAGTTAATGTAGTACAGTCACACATAACTGAGGTGTAAATAACAAAAGCTTGGAAGGCACACATATAAGAAGGGATCACATATGAATCCAACATTAAATCATGCAGGAATTTAGGATAGAATCCCGTGGCTCCATATACATCATTTATACACAGATTGCACAGAAAAATGTACATTGGTTCATGAAGGGCTCTCTCCAAGACAATGACCATACTAAGCCAAATGTTAACAAACAATATAAAAACATAGATCAGCAAAAAGCATGTGAAGTATATATGCCTATATGATTTAGTGTCTTTTGGTTCCAGTAGGGTATAAGTAGCAAAATATGTCCTATTATCCATTTTAAATATATATTAATCCACAAATTTCAAATTGAAATTATGTGATATTATTCTTTAATATCACCAAGAACTGTTTATTGAAAAAGCCAATTATATCTACATATAAGCACCTATGGCTTTTGTCCAAGATGAAAAACATCTAAATCAACCAAAAATAAATAATTAAATAAAGACACATGCGTTTAAAACAACAAATGCTAGAACCTATGAAACATTACAATTGCCTTGCCAGAGTTGCAATCTTACATGTTCCCATTCATGAACTGAAGGCTGTAATGACCACAGACACCCTTATAAATAACTCATGGCAACTTCTTTGTGAGGCTCTAGCAAATAAACCCCATGGGTTATTGTGTATATGTTGTTGATCTTTGTAATGTGTTTCATTGTAATACAGCATATTTGTCTTTTTTTATTGCATAAAAAAATATAAAATTATATAAAAGTATTAAAGTATATTTATAAGATGTTCCGAGTATGAAGAAAGTATTACATTCAGTCTCTAACATTTGCAGTCAGAATGACCTATTTAAACCTAACGCTGTAACTTGTTAGCCTTTCTCAAAACTTATTATAACATTCTTTTGAATTAAAAGTAATTTTTTTGATATGGTGAAGCTTTACAAATGTCCATAATTAAGTTTGTATCATTATACGCAGGGTTGTATTTTCAATTCACCGGGCCCAGGGCAAAATCCCAAATTTTGATAAGTGTCTTCTCAGATGAGTAGGGCAAATCATGAGCCCTCCCTAAACGCATTGATTCTTTTAACTGAAGCCACCATCTTTACACCACAAAGGCAACAATGTTTAGGCTAATGTGGCTAATGTGGATAAACGCCTCTGAATTAAACTGAGAATTTCAAGCACAATGGAGAATGTCAAACATAAGATAAGATAAGATAAGATATACTTTATTGTCCCCGAAGGGAAATTTGTTTTGGACACAAATCTCATAAGGCTAGACCGCCAAGATATTCCAAACAGCACTGATGAGGTAAAGACTAAAACATAATATGCATGCCATTACTGTAGCAACACTAAAGGTAATAACTGGCATGATTTGACAGAAATGTTGTAGATTAATTAAAACCATAAAAGGGGAAGGAGAATTATTTAAACAAACACATAACAAAATGCTATACTTCATTTTATTGAGACCATAATGACATTGATCTACTCAATGACTATCCTTCCACTGTCTTACCTAACCTAATCTAATTCTTAGAAAGTAAAAAGTTTCAAATAAGGGCTTTCAATTAACTATTAATTATGGACCAATCTATGTTCCCTTTACAAAAGGCTTCACTACGATGTTGCGCTGCTAAGCGCTACGGGGAACAGCTTTCGCTGTGAGCCGAGCTGAAATATTGTGTGAAACACGTCAATGAACATTGACCGGAATTTATAGCCTCGGCTGATGTAATCATTAGATGCACCTGAGGCCAGGCTATAAATGGATATGTCACCAGGTGTCGTCAGAAACTCTTTTTTCAGAGCGATTCTGTTTCTGTGTGTTTCACACACCCTGTCAAAACTTTCTTTCCTCTGTTAGGAGTTAGAATCAGTTAGACAGTGTGCAGTGAACTTTGTTCTTTGTTCTCTTTTCTCTTCTGTTTAGAAAATATTATATATATATATATATTTCTAAAAAAAGAGAGAATGACTGAAAACCGCAAACGGTGCGTGTTCCCCTCTTCTCGCTCTATAGCTGAAGACGACACACATCAGTTTTTGCTGTTTGTTTGGGAGCACGCTGCTCTCGCGTTGCAGCAGGGCGGGTGCGAGCACTGCGATTTGCTTTAACAGGCAGAGTGCGTCGTGCTCGCCTCGCTTGCTTCCGGGAGTCAGCACTCTCGAAAAGAAGATCGTTCGTGGGGCTCGTGCATGGTTCTGGCTGAGGAGCAAGAGACGGGTTGATCCCTTTCTCTCACTCTCTCCCCAAACCCAGCTGTTTCTTCACATGATCTCAACGCTTCTTGGATCATGAGGTGGATCGCTATTCTCTTCCCGCCTCCGAGCTTTCCGTCCGTGATAAAAAATCTACGGAGGAATTGCTCGATGTTGTTACTTGTGTGGTTGCCAGATTGGTCTGGCCATGCGAAAAAGAGACCCCCAAACGCTCCAAATTAGGGGATAGATTTTATCTTCCAGTCTAAGAAAGGGAACGCCTCATGGGTTCCTTCCCTTCTTTGATAAACCTCCATTAAGAGCTTTTTCGCTCATGGAGAACCCCTTAAAAAAAAAAAAAAAAAAATATATATATATATATTTTCTTCTTGTGTTCACATACCCTCGACGTCATTATATTCGACTGTCGTGGGTGCTGAGGCACGGCGGTATTCAGTGATGCCGCCGGTCGAAGAGACGCTTATGGCTATCTCGCCGGGCTCGGCATCGTCACTTAAGAAGCCCTCTCTCCCCTCAAAGCCTTGTAGGACAACCTCCACTTTAGTGGGAAGGGCTTATCATTCAGCAGGTCAGGCTGGTGCTGCTCTGCACACTATGCTGCTCTGCACACTATGCTGTTCCTCCCAGTTGGGTGTTTTCGCTGTTCCTGCATTTTATTCAGGACTCGAAACACTCGACAACCCCTCAACAGGAAGTGTTAAAATATAATACCCATCTCAGAGATCCTGGCAGCGTGGGAACTTCTGCCGGATATATTATTTTCTGTGGGTCTTATAAGGGCGTCAGGATTTAATTCACTCGCCGCTTTTCCGTGTTTCAACAGCATGTTCTCACTACCGTGAACCGGATTTCTTTTTATGTAAACAAATATATAACTCAATCTCCTGGTTAAAGGGGCCATGGTATGTGTTCCCCTTCCAGAGAGAGAGTTAGGTTATTACACTAAATACTTCCCGTTTCCCATGGAGGGTGAGGGGTGGCGTCTGGCTTAGATCTTAAAGCTTGAACTACCCGTGGGTGTTCAAGTCCAAGATGATGCCTGTCAAGACGGTCATGTCTCAAGCCCTACAACTCGTTTGGCTGGTCACCATCGATCTTATGACGCACTTCTATACTTCATTTAGAAGTTCTGCCACAACATAGAAAGTTCCTGAGGTTCACTTCCGGGGACAAAGCCTTCCAGGGTCAGGTTCTTTCTCTCAGCCTAGCCCTTTTTACCCGCACATTCGCAATACATGATGTAGCGCTGGCTCCTTGCGACTCCGGGGCATCTGCATTCTGAATTATGTAGACGACTGGCTGATCCTAGCACAGTTCCAGGAACTGGCAGTTCAGCACAGGGACATTGTCTCAGCTCATCTGTTTCTCTGGGGTTGAGGCTCAACGCCAAGAAAAGCGTCCTCTCTCCCACTCAGAACACTGTCTATCGGGGCATCGTATGGAGTTCAATCTCAATGTGGGCACAACTGTCTCCCGCTAGTATTGAGTCCATTTAGATCACCCTGAGCAAAGTCAGGCTAGGTCAAGGTTGCACTGTTATCAGTATCAATGATTTCCAGGTCTCAGGGCGAAGGCGTCCACAGTGATCCCTCTGGACCTTCTGCTCATGAGACCGTTTTTGTTGTGGCCAAAATCCAGGGGATTTCTTCCAAGGGCCAAAACCCCTAGGCTAAATAGGGTGACGCGCCTCAGGCTTCGTTCCCTTTCTATGTGGTTCAGACCCCGGTTCTCTGCCTTGGGTCCCACTCTAGGTGCGTCTTGTTGTCGCAGGCTGCTAATGACAGACGCCTCCCTGATGGGTGGGGTAGCGGCCTTAAGTGGTCGTCCAGCTTAAGGGGATAGGAGGGTCGTCAGCTCGGTTGTCACAGTCACTGTTTCGGGTTGATGGCTGTATTTCTGGCCCTGAAATACCTCCTTGTGAGGCTGCCATGTCTTGGTGCGGGTGGACAATGCAGCGGTAGCCTCTTACATAAATAATCAAGGAGACCCACGTTCTTGTCAGCTGTATTTCTGACACGTTGGGTTCTCCTTAGGGCCCAGGGCAAGCTCCTGTCACTCAGGTCAGTTATATCCCTGGATGCCCGTATATGGGAGCAGATTTACGGTCCAGACAGAAAATACCAACGGGGGAGTTAAGAACTCCACCCTAAGGTAGTAGTTGCCCAGAGTTCGCCAGCAAGGGTTTTTGCCTCTTACTGATAGCACCGCGCTGGCCGAACAGGGCTTGGTTCTCGGAGCTAATCTCTTCCCTCGACGGCTCGCCTTTGGCGGTGCCGAACAGGAAGGATCTTCTGTCTCAGGCACAGGGCAATATTTCATCCCTGCCCCAAATTGTGGAATCTTTCATGTTTGGCCCCTAAGGGTACCAACTGAGGGACACAGGGCTCTCTCCTGAGGTTATCGAGACCTTTTTAAATGCCGGGCTTTTTCCACTTGGAATAAGTTTGGGTGAGATCTTAGGGCAGAAGAGGACATCTTCGCCTCTATGAATAGCGCAATGTGTCCTCTACTTCTCCCTGAAATCACCCAGCCCCCTTGGGTCGGGACGTTAAAACACATACATGACCCAGAATGCGTCTGTATGCATTTCTTTCCCCGGTTTCTCTGCTCCCGGGAGTCTTGGCAATGTTCACCAGCAAGGGTCTTGCCTCCTATTAATGGCGCTGCGCTGGCTAAACAGGATATGGTTCTCGGAGTTAATATCTCTCCTCGACGGCTCGCCTTGGGCGATTCCGAACAGGTAGGACCATCTTTCTCTGGCTCAGGGGGCATATTCATCCCCGGCCCGAATTGTGAAACCTTTCATGCTTGGCCCCTGTAGGGTACCAACTGAGGTTCACAGGGCTTTCTCCTGAAGTTATCGAGACCATTGCAAGCGCTAGGGCTCCCTCTCTTGGAACTGATCTGGGTAGATTTTACAGGGCAGAAGAGGACCTCTTCGCCTCTGTTGATAGCGCAATGTCTCCTCTACTTCTCCCCGAGTCACCCAGTCCCCCCCCTCGGGGGTGCTGATCGTGGTGGCGCATACATGGCACAAATGCGCCTGCATGCGTTTCCTTCTAATAAGTTCAAATTTCAGAACCAGCTAACTGCCAGTTTGCTTCAGTTCTGGATTTTCTGTGGAAAGAACAGTCAGCAGGCACTTGCCTCGCCACTGCCGGGTTCTATGTGGCTTCCACTTCGGTTTGCCACGCCTTGGTGGGCGGGTGCCCTCTAAGAGGCATCCTTGCTAGGACCTCTTCATAGGGTAAGACCCCCCTTTTTAAAACCTCTAGAGTCAGCGTTTGGTAGACTTCTGACTCTCAAGATGGTTTTTCATATGGCAATTACGTCTCTAAGGAGACTTGGGTACCTACAGGCTCTGTCTCTTTTGCCGGCCTGTTTTGAGTTGCCCCAGGTAGGACCAAGAGCATTCTTTGCACCCTCACCCTGACTACCTGCCCAAGGTGCCTTTCTCGACCCTTGGCCAGTCATTCTCTAAGCCTTCTGCTCCCTGCCGTTTGTAATGCTGGAGCAGCTAAAGACTACTCAGACTTTGTCCAGTCTGTGCCCTTCAGAATTATGTCCACCGCATTTGCTAGTGGCGTAAAGTCAGGGCAGCAGTTCTTCACTTTGAAGCCGTGTCCGGGTTGTCACTTTGGGTGAGGGACCTTACTGCCCGGGCCTACGAGGCGCGCGTTCAAGCTTCGCCAGTAGGTTTTAGGGCGCACTCTTCCAGAGGGCTCTCCTCCTCTAAAGCCTTGGCTAGAGGTCTCCCTCTGCAGCAAGTTTGTGGTGTGGCAGGTTGGTCCTCTCCGCGCACATTCATTAAACTTTTATAGTTTGGATGTTCTTGCCACCCTTGGCTCTTACGCCCTTGAGTTGACACTGAACAAGTTTGTGGTGCGGCAGGTTGGCACTCTCCGCACACACTAATCACATTTTATGGTTTAGATGCTTTGCTACTCCGGACTCTTATGTCCTTGAGTTGACATCTCAGCCCATGCCTAAACAAGTTTGTGATGCGGCAGGCTGGTCCTCTCCGCTCACATTCATCAGTTTTTATGACAAGTTTGTGTTGCGATAGGGTTCTCTTCGCACACATTCATCGAACTTTATGGGTTAGATGCTTTGCTACTCTGGGCTCTTATGCCCTTGAGTCGACATCTCAGCTCATGCCTGAACAAGTTTGTGATGCGGCAGACTGGTCCTCTCCGCACACATTCATCAAAAAAATTAATGTTTTAGATGTTTATGCTACTCCTGGCTCTTATGCCCTTGAGTCGACATCTCAAGCTCATGTCTGAGACCTCTCGCATTTTTGTGAGTACACTGCACAACCGTAGGGGTCCGGACAGCCACAAGTGCGGCGGCGTGGGTATTGCGTTCCCCGTAGCGCTTAGCAGCGCAACATCGTAGTGAAGCCTTTTGTAAAGGGAACGTCTCGGGTTACATGTGTAACCCTTGTTCCCTGAAAAAGGCGGAACGAGATGTTGCGCTGCTTTGCCGCACTGGGACGTCCCAGGACTGCTCTTCAAAAAGAAGTATCTGACGACACCTGGTGATGTATCCATTTATAGCCTGGCCTCAGGTGCATCTAATGATTACATCAGCCGAGGCTATAAATTCCGGTCAATGTTCATTGACGTGTTTCACACAATATTTCAGTTCGGCTCACAGCGAAAGCTGTTCCCCGTAGCGCTTAGCAGCGCAACATCTCGTTCCGCCTTTTTCAGGGAACAAGGGTTACACATGTAACCCGAGACGTTTTTCTGGTATAAAATGCATTCTAGTCTAATCTTATGCTTTCTGATTCTAAGGAGGAAATCTGGTTTTATAGATGTTCCAAGAGATCACTTAAAAGTCCCAACTCACCGAATGTATAAAGCTATTTTAATGAACTATTATTAAAATATTGCTTTTAAATGTATCTTATTGAATGCTCCATCATACTTATGTCTACATTTATTAATAAATTATTAACATAATTTTAATGGGGGGTTGTTGGGGAGATATGGGACTCCAAAGGGGGTTCTAAAAATCCTAACGGTGCCCCTGGCCACATCGTATTAGGGGGCCAAACTAATTTATTGAGTCGTTGCAATACTTAGTAAGCCCCAGTCAACTTTTTATCATATACTATACAAATATAGCATGAATTGTACATGAAAAATGTATGGAAACTAAATTAAACAAATACATGTAAGATATTATGCAATATTCAGTTGGATAAACTTCACAAACTTAATTTCTTGTTTGTCTCACTACATTAGGTCTCTATATGCAGGAGACTAAAATAGCCTAATAGGAGAATAAAGAAATTGTGCAACAATAGCTCTTGAGCCAGAGGTCATTAACTATCATGAGTTGGATAATTATCTCTCCTGGGATTTCTCTGTTACCTGGTAGGCCAAAAGGCAGATGTCAGGACTCTTCATGGTGATGCTAGTCAGGCACCTTTTTTATTCACCAATATCATTATCATTTCATAAATATATGATAAATATATATAAATATATATGATTGATGATTCTCATGCACAGAAAATGTGAAGCTGTACATGACAATGGCAAAATTCAAAACAGCTTTGCAGCTATCACATTGCTATTTCTGTGTGCAAACATGGCAAACTCCAGTTGAGTCCCGTCCAGCACAGGGGTACGCTCCTTGCCCTTGCCTCCTATCTCCGGCAGGATATGACGTTCCGAGTACAACTTCTTCGGACCGCCAGACGGGGCTTATGCCAAAGAGAGACATTACATTTCTATTTTATATTCATCAAATAAATGTCATCTTAAATTTCACTCAAGTCTGCGAGTCTTCCTGATAGAAACACATTTACTGAATAAACTCCAATAAAATTTAACAGGAATACAAGATGCATATAAAAAAAAACACATCATGTGACTGAATAATTAATTCATAACTGGATGAACCAATGAACCAATCATCGCAACTGAATAGTTGCCCAGGTTATTCTGAAATACCGGTGTCCTAAATATCCAAAGTCTTCATTGAGTTTGCAGAGGAAATAATATGACAAACACAAATGTGATGAGGAGGAGGGTAAGGCCAGGCCATGAGTCCGCATGGATGGCCCCCGATCCCGATTGACTGCCCCTAAGCAGTTCGGGAGAGAGAGAGAGCCACACGCAGCTACGGTGCATGTGTGTCTGTGTCTTTATATTTTATGTTGTTTTAAGTTAATTTATATCATTCAAGTTTATGTTGGCTGTTCAGCTGGTTCCCGCATCCTCCTTGCTCATCCTTTATCTGTTACAGTGGCAGCTGTGTGTGGCTCTCTCTCTCTCTTGAATCGCTGCATCCAGCTCGGCCTATCCCTCTCCTCAGCGTATTAGCCCGATTGGGGCCAGCTGTGAAGACCAAGAACCCAGCAGAACTCTTTTCCTGCATCATTTTGGGATAAATTGCCAATTCGCACAGGTGAGGTACAATAAAAACTGCTCTCATTAAATAATGGGTCTTTTTTACAGTAGCCCATACATCCAGTTGAGCATTTATTGTGTAAAGAAATGTCTATCAGGAAGACTCGCAGACTTGAGTGAAATTTAAAATGATATTTATTTGATGAATATAAAACAGAAATGTAATGTCTCTCTTTGGCATAAGTCTTGTCTGGCAGTCCAAAGAATTTGTACTCGTAACAGTCATATGCTGCCGGAGATAGGAAGCAGGGGTAAGAAGCCGACCCCAAAAGAGATAAAGTATAATACTACCCCCAAAAGAGAAGATCCAGTCAGGTACAAAACAGGTCTTGTGTTAGTTGAGCTTAATTTTATCCTTGTCATTGAGTGTGATTTTGGGCCCTCCGTCGAGGAGTCCCTAGCTGTGCAGAAACTTTGCTAGAGATGAACAACGTCGGATGAGGCCCTATGTTAGGCCAGCGTTGTTGTGCAGTATCTTTGTTGAAAGATAAACAACAATTCATTGTGAAAACCCTCCGATGAGGTAAGAGTTGTTTGAATATCTTTGCCGAAAGATGAACAACGTAGCATAAAGCCATACGATAATGGCGACGTTGCGTGCAATCCCTTTGCTGAAAGACAAACTAATTTATTGAGTCATGTCAATACTTAGAAGGCCCCAGTCAACTTTTTATCATATACATACCAATATAGAATAATTTTAACATGAAAATGAATGAAAACACAATTAAACAACTACATGTAAGCTATCATGCAATATTCAGTTGGCTAAACTTCACAAACTTAATTTCTTGTTTGTCTCACTACATTAGGTCACTATTTGAAGGAGACTAAAATAGCCTAATAGGAGAATAAAGAGATGATGCAATATTTTATCTTGAGCCAGATGTCATTAACTATCATGAGTTGGATAATTATCTCTCCTGGGATTTAATTTCTCTGTTTTCCCCTGGTAGGCCCAAGGGCAGATGTCAGGGCTCTTCATGATGATTCTAGTCAAGAACAATGTGCTTGTTTACAAATATCATTATCAATTTATATATATAAAGATTTGGCTGTCCTAAAGCAAACATGTGGACATTAATTTTATGGTTACTTCATCTCAACTCTTAATACATGTCCAAAATACATGTACTGTCCATTCTACTTGACAAGGTGCTACTTGTGTTCCATGTCGATCCATGATGTTGCTGTTGTGGTCATTTAAAAAATGGCCTTTAGAAATGAACTGAGGGATGCAATCCTTGCTGGAATCATTGGCCCTTACCCAAATGGTACACTTGATGTGGACTTGCACCCTTCACTAACACATGTCTATAAAGTCCACAAGGTCAGTGGTTGTTTTATTTTCATTTTATGATTCAGAAATGCATCAGAAATAAACCTCACTCAAGCCTGCATGTCTTCCAGACTGAAGTGTAAGATGACATTTATTTGATTCATGTAAAACAGAAAAGTAATGTCTCTCTTTGGCGTAGGCCCCGTCTGGCAGTCCGAGGGAGTTGTACTATCATATCCTGCCGGAGATAGGAGGCAGGGGCGAGGAGCCAACCCCCAAAAAGAGAAAGAAAGTAGTATACTACCCCCAAAAGAGCATGATATGCGGCCCTAAGTTAGGCCGGCGTTGCTGTGCAGGATCTTTGTTGAACGATGACATTAGATATGAAAACCTTCCCGACGAGGGAAGAATTGTTTGGGTATCTTTGCTGAAAGGTGGGCGACGTGCGTAAAGCCATACAATAATGGCGACGTTGCGTGCAATCCCTTTGCTGAAAGACATTTGATATGAAAACCCTCCGACGAGGGAAGAGTTGTTTGAGGTATTTTTGCCGAAGGTGGACAACGTGTGTAAAGCCAAAGGATAATGGCGATGTTGTGTGCAGTCCCTTCGTTGAAAGATGACATTTGATATGAGAACCCTCCGACGAGGGAAGAGTTGTTTGGGTATCTTTGCTGAAAGGTGGGCAACGTGCGTAAAACCATACGATAATGGCGATGTTGTCGTGCAATACCCTGTTGAAGGATATCCCATTATGATGCCAGCTTTCAAGCAGCTGGCTTGTGCAATACCCATGCAAAGGAACCATGCTTGAGATTATGGAAGCCCTGGCAAGGGGGGTAGACATAGTTATGCACTATCCTTGTTGACAGTGGGCATGCTTGAGTTGAATCAGATGTGCTAGGAGAAAGCCACCAACCACCACCAGATATGCAACTTATGGCTGATGGAGAGTTGAGCTTGTTTGATGATTTGGGTTAGGTTGACCATTTCGGGTATGATTGGGGTGACCGGCGGCCAAGCATCTTCATTGTGGATTCCAGTATACCTCGAAGGGTGCCAGTAGGAGCTGGTCTGTGGAACTCCTGCGAAACGAGGGAGGGAGACAGAGATTACATTGAAAACCCAGGGATGTGTCTGGCTGGGATAATGAAGTTGCTCTAATAAGATAATGCTCTGCCATGTCAGACGTCTCATAAGGAACATGATGGTTTGAGGGGGACCAGCCTTTATTGATTTATAGTGATGACTGCGGAATTGTCGCATAACTACGATGCGTTTGCATGTCTGAAGGGAACCCATATGACACTGGCCATGACGGTGGGTGTGGAATAATAAAGGCCTCTATAACCTTTCTTGTATGTAGCTTGCTGTGGCATCACAAAATGCAGCTGCTCTGAGAATGCATTTCCCATTTCTCTGCTCAAACATATATGTTACCCCATATAGGGTAAAGAACTATTTCATTGGAGGGTATAGTGGATGTTGTTTTGCTGGACCATATAATGAAGTGCTGTACGAATAACCGTGGAAAGATTTGATAGATTGGCTCTCTGCGTCATATCTTTCTTCCCTCAGCTGAGCCGCATCGCGATAGGGATTGCAGATCAAGAAAATTTATTAAATACATTAAATGACGAAATTACCTAACGATGGGATTAATTTCGAAGAGAGTGGATGGAGCGTAGGAAGCTATATTGAAAAATTATAATCCTGGCCATATCCCTGTGAATCATGATCCTAGAAAATAACCCCTGAATCCTATGGAGGGAGCCGCATCCATGAATAGGGAAATGTCATCCGGAGATTCGCGGCTGCCATCATTGATTGATAGGTAGGAGAGGTTGTCTACGGAAAGAGCTAGTGTGGGAAGGCAGGAAACAAAGGAGTGGCCTTGAGGAATGATAAGCATGACAAAAATGAGGTGGCCTGGTAGGGACTGGAGATTGCTTATGAGGCCCAAACTGACCGGAGAACGATGTGTAAATAGACCTGATCCTGTTGTGTTTCTTTAGGCGGGACGCTTGCACATTTAGAGAATGGAGCATGATGCCTAGAAATTCGAGAGATGTGGCCCCCTTTTTTTTTTTTTTAAGCAAATGTGACCCAAAACCTACAAAAATTTGTGTGTGTTTGTGCAAATCATTTTACACCGGACTGCTTTGTGAATGTGTGTCAATATATCGGGATCTTCAAAAATGTGATTCTCAGCACGGATCAGTAACAACTGTTTGTGTCCCAGCTTTACGAAGATGCAAGTATCGCACTTTATATTTGTGAATATTTGCAAATCTCCTTTCCAAATGTGCTTGTTAGCTGATTCCACGGCTAATGCGCTAAGTTACCATTGTCTCTGATTGCATTCACGAAGACCGGATATATATATATTCATACATATATGGCTGAACTCCAGTATTTACGCTGTCAATCATATTGGTTCTGATTTGTTGTTGCTCTAGTGTCTGAAGCGGGAGCTGAAAAGGCACAGCCCTCTTCCAGCTCATTTGCATTTAAAGAGGAATGCACAAAATCAGCGTGTTTTTGATTCCACCCTAAAGAGACATTAATAACATGGTATAGTAATTGATCTGTGGGGTATTTTGAGCTGAAACTTCACAGACGCATTCTGGAGACACCTGGGACCAGTGGGGATTTCTTTAAGACTGCAAGGGAAGCTCAGCTTCCCCTATAATGTCAAAAAAATAATGGTCAAATATGTACTATTGTGTAAACAATTTATTGACTAAAAATGCGTTAGAACACGTTCATCTCAAAGACGAGTTCGTTCAGAATCAGCTACATTACATATAGCAGGTCGGCTGACTCGATTTACTTCTCATACATTCCCGTAGCGTCAGTGCATTTCCCTGTTGAAGTCGAGCGTCCATTGACTTCAATGTGGCTGCTCTGAACAGTTTTTTTCAGTGCTCCGAAAATAGACGGTCATTAGATAAATGCTGCGATTATGTCCCGCCCACGGACGCTCAGCGTCTCTGGGGGTGAATGAGGAGTGTGCTGGCCCGGACTCCGGGCTTCTGCGTGATGATTGGAGGATCTGTCGAAAGACTGCATCTCCTTTTGATTGACAGCGAATCTGAACTATAAGAAGTCACTGAAGCTATTTCGCGCTCAGTCCCATTGCGGATTTCTCAAGTGTAGTCGAAAGACAAACTGCTGCAACCTATTTCTTTATATTTGTTTGGCGAAATTCCTAGTCAATTTGCATAATACATTTCACACAATTATACACCACATTCCTTGTTTCAGTTTTACCAAGTTTAATATATTTTGTTTTAGAGCGTTCGTTCGTTCGTTCGTTCGTTCGTTCGTTCGTTCGTTCATTCATTCATTCATACAGTAGGCTAGGCTAGCGTCGTACGGGTGAAACTGCGCATGATGGCAGACGGTGCTAATATTGTCGACCTGATTTTGGCAAAGCCATTTGAAAGTCTTCCTTACGAGGAAAAAATTAGAATTAAACAGCAGGGCAGATCAACACCTAAGATTGATTTAGTGCAAAAAATAGTGTAAATAAGTTTATAATGTAGGCCGAAAATGAGCTTCCCCTCTTTGAAAGACCAGCAGCCGCCACTGCCTGGGACTTATTACGTCTTGTAAAAAAAGGCATAATGGTTCCTTTAACAGTAACAAGATTATATCAATGAGTTTGACTTGGCACAAGTTTTATCCAGTGATTGACCTACTTACCTGCTCCTAAAATGTAACGTCCCTGACCATGCGCATTAAAAGGAAATGGCTCATGTTGAAATGCTTTGATATTTAAAAGTAATGTAGTTGGGCTGATATGACTGTTAGAATGAGCTTTGAAATTTGGAACATGGATAAAGCCCAAGTGTTTGAAGATCCCCATAGATTGGAACGTGGTCTGAACAACGATGAGTGAATGATTTATGAAGACATGCCATGCGAATTTCGGCACTTTAATGATGCCTGCAATAAAATGTAAATATGCCATGAGATAGGAATTACTCGCTGTATGACCAGATCATTATGCGATATGCCTTACACTGGCAATTTAATAATCTGATGAATAGGGGGATGCGGTATGGAGCAGTCGTGCTTGCGATTAGAATGTGGAAGTACATATATTGTAAGAAAACGCTGCGTTTTATGGATCGGCATTATGCGCCCTTGGAGGTGCTCGGGGAACATCACTCGAAATGTTGAGCCAAATGAAATAAGTTATTTATTTCAACGAGGACCCTTTCACAAGGCTTTGGTGAAGGCTATATTAACCTGTTGATACACATTTGTTCGCACTCAGGAGTGACGTCATTCTGCTTACATTTACAATATAATTTACCGTTTATATATGTAATTAATGTTAACAAATTGTACATCTTTTCTACGGGTTCAACATTGATATCCGATCTCTGTTGCATGATAGCAATCCTCCAGAAACAGCTATTTTTTTATTTGTGCCAGGAGTATGAATGAAAACATGCAAGATCAAAACGGGACTTCATACCTTTATTATGAAAACACGATTGCCAGATGAATCCAATTCACCACGCTTGGGTCAAATTGGGACGAGGGTTCATTCTAGCTCCAGTAGCCTTTTGTCCATAAAAATGATAAATCTTGATATGTTCTCCATTGTTTACATGAGATCTCGCCTGGAAGAATTACCCTACGTCGTCGCGTTCTTCAACAAACTATGCAATCTGAGCAGCATTCATGTTGTAAAACTGTATATGATCTTATATATTAGAGTCTCATAAACAAAACGAGCCCATCTCCAAAGTCTATTTATTTATTTATTTTTAAATGTGGCATAGTTTTCTAACTTTAAAAATACATATATAAACATATATAAACATATATAAATTTTGAAACTGGGAAGTAAAGCCCACAGTGTCTTCTTTCAAAAGGTACTACAACTGTGTACATCCAAAGGATCCCGTAAATACAACCATTTAAGTTCAGGATGTTATTTTCATGGTTTGTGCTCAAAATGGGGGGCACACATCAACGGGTTAAACTGTGATGCCATGCTCCCTCGGAATGCCCACATCATGGGCTCGGTCTTTCCTTGTGAGTAGGGCATAGGGATTATAAATTTTATTGGAAAGCACTCATTACGTGATTTGGGCGAAGGAGACCAGCAAAATGGGGATATCTTACTGAATGGAGTAATGGGAGCCCGTACGATAAGCACTGACTGTACATGATGATATTGCTGAATAATTATTTTAATTCACTGATGGGGAATGCTCGGGCATGCAGCATGATTAATGACATGTGAATGAACCTTGACCGAGTTTCCCTCATGAGATTGCTCGATTGCGTGCTATTACTATGCGCTGAGAGTGAATGCGCTGTTGACATGAAATACTGGCTTTTGATATTGATGCGGATGCATTATGATGAACAGACAGCATTGCAACTTTAGAATGAACAGGCAGCATGGCAACGGAAGGCCTAGACCCATGACTGAATCTGAATGCATTTGATGGATATGATAATGACTTAGCTTATTTCTGATGGAAACCAGCTGCTGCCTGAACCGATGATTTTGACGACCTTGGCGTGGAGCGCGCTGGGTCGTGCAATTAGATTAAGAGAGATCTCCTGAATAAATGAGATATGGGTGAAGATCCGGGTTTGCTTGTTGTTTACTCCCCATGCGTTTGATGTTGGCAGAAATTGAGATGAAGTGATGACTTCGTTCGAAAGGGAAGGCAGGCTTCCAGAGATGTGCTGTCCTCTGGTTCTCCTGTGGCCTGGAGAGGTTGAAAAGTGTCTATTTGCCGTGTTAGCACACTGAAACAACAATGTGATAGATTGTGAGCAGACTTATAAAGCAATGGCTTACATGCGATTGGCTAGGAATTACCCAGCTAATGGTGTGATGATGAACAGCTGCTAGTCTTCCCGCTAGAACTACTCTGCGCTTACATTTCAATGCACCCTTATGCAATTTCCGTACAAGTGCCATTAAGGGACTTTAAGAATTATAAGGGTTGTGAAGTCCAAGGGGGGGGGGGATACAATAACACAATACAATTATATTTACACCTTCAATTTCATAATACAAACTGTGTTTCACAGGTCATCACATTTAAAGGGCACCTATTATGGCATTTAAAATGTTCCTAATATTGTTTTGGGAGTCCCCAATGACCCAGTCAGTTGTGATTGGTATACTCTGTGCAGAGATTGTCGGAAACGGAACGCCCATAGCCCAACCGCTTTGTAGTAAAAAAATCAAAATCAGAGAAGGAATTTGAGTTGATTTATGTTAGCAATCATAGCCCAAAGTTCGGTGGTAAACACCCAATCAGTTATTGTTTGCATTAGCCCAACGCATAAACATATTGGTAAAGCACTGCATTACTACAAGTTATTGCTCTATTCTTTATGACAACTCCAATAACATCGACAAACATTTCACATATTTCAAAAAAATTGACATTGGAGACCTAGAAGCTTACACAACACACACAAATACTTATTCAGCATGCTAAAAAATACATAAAAGCAACAATTATTAATAATTTTTACAGGTTGTGATTCGGAGGAGGAAGCTGATCCAAATAAACTTGGTACTGAACCTTCCTTCAGTATCAACCGGCTCGCGAATCCACACTTGAAAGCATTCATGTTCGTAAAGCAATCGTCATTAAAATGACGCAAACACAGCACAAGGTTCGGGCTATACTTGTGTGGTATAGTTGTAAATATAAACTCTAGCCACTGATTCTTCACATGCTCGTCCCTGGGCAGTGAAAAAAAGGTCGCTTTTGATATGCACTTCAGAACACAGCGTCTTGTTGTCGACATGATGTTTTCAAGTTTTCCCTGGTGTCTGCGCGCACGAGTGGGTGTGGCCAATTTGATCATTTTTCGTCTTGACGTCACAACGAAAAGGAAAATGACTCATTGGAAAAACGATTCATTACATTGACTCAGAGTCGACTCCTACTTTTGAGAGACAATAACTTTTTTTACGGTGAACTTTCATATATAAAATTTTGCAGGATGTTTTTGTTCACTTAAATCTATGTTACACACTACATGAAAGGTAATTTTCAAAATTCCATAATAGGTGCCCTTTAAAGGAATATTTTGTGTTAAATTACTTGTTTAATATCCGAGGGAAAATAATATATTTATATCTGACGGTGTCACATTAAGCATTATTAGTTCAAAAGACTAACATTTATATCCTGTCCTCTGAGTAACACCAAACACTTCACTGTAAATTGTAGCAACACCTCCTCCTCGAACCTTCAGACGAGGCTCGTGTTTATAACAATAACCTGGGGGAGAAGATTCATTTAAACTAATATATTCATCTGGTTTAAGCCAGGTTTCAGTCAAACAGAGCGCATCCAATCTATGATCTGTAATCATTTAATTAACAATTAGTGCTTTGGTAGAAAGAGATCTAATGTTTATTAGCCCTATTTTTATATGATGTGTATTTTTTATTTGTTTGTTTTGTTCAAGTTTGACCTTAATCACATTTTTTCTAAATTATTTAGTGAGGGTATTGTGTTTGGTAGTTTTGGGAACAGACACTGTCTCCATGAGATATTTAGGTGATACAGTCTCTATGTGTTGTAGTTTATGTGACCTGTGTGATGTCTCAAGGCAACTAGCAGATGTTCGGATTAACCAGTTTTTCTGCTTCCTGACCTGGGCCCCAGTTTGTCAAATACTATCATTAAGACTATGAGACAAATTACTAGAGAGGAGAGCGGCACCTTCCCTGGAGGGATGAAGTCCGTCTCTCTGTTGTAGGTCAGCGAATATAACTGCATATGCGAGGGGGTTAAGCATTTAGCAGGGCTGGAAACTCGTTCAGAAAAATTCATGCCCCTGTTTGTGTCAACAAGGATTTAACATTACCTACGCAAGGCAAGAATTTCAGAACAAGTCAGAATAGAATCAAGTTTAACCATTTATTAGTCAGGTAAATATGGTTCAAGCCAATTACATAATAAATAATTTCAGAAATAATAAATGCAAAGTACCTAATGCTCAAAGATGAATCTTAAGAGTAACAGATTCATACCTGACTTCAGAGAAGTATGTAGTTTAAATTACAGGGATTTGTGGCTACAGAAAATTCCTGGGCTGGAAAGACAATGAGGCAATTCCTGCTCAGTTGGGTGTGAGATGGTATCTTTGCGAGAATGTTTCTATGCTGATTTTCTCAGAGATCATACATTTGCTCTTTGCCTCCTTGGGGAGTTCTGTCCTATAAATGAAATTACCTTGGCACCCCACCTTACATGAGCATTAAGTAGTTTTGCAGCATTTTGAACAAATAAAACAATTTTTCATTTGTCTTTTGCTTGCTTACATTGAGGTTTAGTAATGTTAGTTTATATAAGGCCGGACAATTTCAGTCTTTTCCAGTTGTGACAAAATAAAATACAGCAAATACACAACACAGTAGAACTTCATTATTTTCTTATGAAATTAGTGAATAATTTTAAGACTCTTTTGCGAACCTCTGTAAGTTTTAAACCATATATTACAGGATTGAAAAGAGGTGGGACTATAATCATCTCTAAAGCCAAAAAATCACGGAGGTTCACTGGGACATTACTTGATCCATATCTGTTATAGATGGTATCAAAAAGTATTGCAACAGCTAGATTTATCAGTGAAATTAAATGGGGCACACAGGTCTGCCAAAATTTCCTTCTGCACTCTAATGATGCTTTACATGCAATGATGAGTTTTATATAAGACACTATAATTACAATCACAAGACCAAAATATAATGATATGAAAACAAGTCCATAAATGTTATTGGTGTCAGTTGATTCACATGAGAGCTTTACAATTGCCCAATTGTCGCAATACAATTTGTCAATGTGTTTTTTGCATAGCGCCAACCTATTTGACAAAAGAACTGCAATGAACATGTTAAGAAATGGTACAATCCAACAGAAGCCAAGTAAAATGCCACATGAAAATTTGTTCAGCTTTGAGTGATAGACTAAAGGTCTACATATGGCCACATGTCTGTCATATGACATCACTGCTAATGTTGAAAATTCACACATTACATAGGTGTAAATTACAAAAGCTTGGAAGGCACACATGTAAGAATGGATCACATATGAATCCAACAATAAATCATGCAGGAATTTAGGATAGAAGGCTGCTGTTCCATATAGATCATTTAAACACAGATTGCACAGAAAAATATACATTGGTTCATGAAGGGCTCTCTCCAAAACAATAATCACACTGAGCCAAATGTTAACAAACAATATCATAACATAGAGCAGCAAAAAGCATGTGATATAGATGTGTCTATATGATTTCGAATCTTTTGGCTCCTTAAGAGTATAGGTTACAAAATGGGTCATATTATCCATTATTACCATCCATATGTAAAAAGCTCTCAAAAAATTTCAATTAAATAAAATCATACAATTGTATCTCAGGTAACTGATAAGCACTGCCATATTTTGACCAGTATACCAATAGAATTTAAAAATATAACATGCATACTTCTACAACAAACATTACCATTGCCTTGCCTGATCTTGCATGCTCACATTCAAGAAATGGATGCACCAAGGACAGCTGACCCACTTATAGAAAGCTGATTTGCACAGGGCAAAATCTCTGAGGTTCTAACAAATAAATCCCAGGGGTTATTCAATGCACACTGTTGCTCTTTGTACAGTATTTTTTCTTAAATAAATAGTTTTCAAATTATTATCGTGCCATCATTTACTCACCCTCCTGTGTTCCTAACCATGATGACTTTTTCTTTTATAGAACATAAAATTAATCTTTTGATAAATGTTTACGCTGCTCTTGTTCATAGAGTGAAAGTATACTCTTTACCAAACTCCAAAAAGGACATTGTACATTTTAAAGTGAAGTAATATTTTAAATGTTCTCTTGTATTTTTAATTAAATTAATACAACAATATTGAAAAATATAGCTGCAAACAGCATTAAGGGGTCAAGTAAAATTTAGAACTTTATGCCATGACCTCATGAGGCTATATTACAAAAATAATTATGTTGCTTGATGAGAGGGTTCAAAAGTTACAAGGTAAAAAAAAAGGAAATTAATGAAAAATTTAGCTGATGGTGGTGCTAAAGGATTTGTCTGAGGCAGGGGAAATCTTTTATAGAGGCTGGATGGGGAAAACATAAGGTTAGTGCCCTGGCATGCAAACCTCAGCTTTAATTTTAATTAAATTAAAAGAGCAAATTTCTTTGTTCACATTGAATGATTTGCTGTACAGATTCAAGGGCTTCAGATTCAATGATTGTATGTGATAGCGCAACATGAGAGGTCAAAATAACACTGATTAGTATTCAAGTAAAGATCCTTTGGTGTAGTGGGCCAGTGCTTTGCACACTATGCCACTCAGTCCCACACTAAACACTACTGAAAGGAAACATATTTGGTTTGATATATATTGCAAAGTCTCAAAGCTTGAAACAGCATCTCCACAGCACACAGGTATGGAACACCTACCACTGTGCCACACTGCCACAAGTTTAAAAGTTGCTTAAGAGACATACCAAGCTGAGAACCAGCACACAAAACTGTTGCTGAGATACTGCTGTTGTTCATACAGGTTTTTGGCAAACTTCCTCAATTAGAGACATTCTCTTTTCCTCAAAAGCTCTCATGCTCTGTGCCCCCCGAATCCAAGAAATGTAATTGTAGTCAGGCAATCTGATTGCAGCTTTCCAATTTTGTGTACAATATGCATCAGACAATTAGTGAACAGACTGTTGGTGGTGTCTGAGCCTGGAACATTCACATACCATTACATTCTTTTAATGTTTGTTTAGCTATTGTTTAATTTTTGTTTTGACTATGTAAAACGATTGGACATTTTTGAATATGTCTTATGTATTGTACTCTATTGATATATAGTTTCAATAAAAAGGCCATTTAAATTAAAAAAAACTTCAAAATTAGTCAAATTAGTTGTTTTGTGTAAAAATGTTCTATTATTTTATTAAGCTATTTTGTGTGCTAGACCTTTACTATTAGTAAATAATGTGAAATATATTTCTGCATTATATCGATCATCAGCTATCCTGCTCGTTTCCATAAAATTAAAGTAGCATGTGTGTCAGGCAATTTAATACCCCACATTCCCCGTCTGTCGTTCACTCCGACGTTGTGTCGAGTGAAGCGACACTAGGGGACTTTCTTGAAGGCCTCGGTTACCTCTGAACTTGAGAAAAGGCCAATGAGAATTAGGCAGAGAGAATTTGCATGTCCCTCCCCCGCACATACGGGTATAAAGGGAGGAAATCGTGCATCTGTTCATTCAGATTTCTGCTTCGGAGCCGAGCAGTTGTGCGTTCAGCGAGCTGAGATCACTACTGCTACACTCACCTCTGTAGAGCATCTGCTGTTGGATCTACGGCGTATATCAGCGGCTTTCTCCTTCTCTGCACGGCAGTGCAGCTTTGCCCCTGGGCGCTTCGACAGTGCTTCTAAAAGAGAATATTTACACAGCTGGCATTGAAAGTCCTTTTTAGGATGCGTCTTTGTAAAGATGCCCTTCCGTCCCTGTGTAGTTCCTGGATGCGGTCGATTTCTCTCTGCTCCTGACTGTCACAGCATGTATTGTGTGTCTGGGCCGCAATCACACTTTTTGGATGGTTCATGTTCTCACTGCGAGAACTTAACCTCACTTAATCTTAATTCACCTTCGGGTCAGCACGCCCAGTCTGAGGCTGATGCCCAGATGGCCAACATGCTTGCCCGGGCCGCCGTCAGCGTGGGGTTGGACTGGAACCCTCCATTCTCCCCGCAGCCCTCACGGCTATATGATTGGTTCCTCGGGTCACAGCCACGCCCCCGTCCCCCTCGGTCCCTTTCATCCCGGAGGTGCATGATGAGCCCACAGTTACTTGGAAGTCACCCAGGAGGACAGAGCAGTTGCGATCCAACTGTGCCCCGAAAACGCCGCCACCTGGTGGGATCGCCTGGTGCTCCCCTCTAAGGCCTGTAGGATGACCAGTCACTGACCACCAAAGCCTACAGTGTCACCAGAAAGGCCACCTCTGCCCTGCATTCCATGGCCCTCCTGCAAGTTCTCCAGTCCAAGGCAATCAAAGATCTGTACTTGGGTAGTCCTGACCCCAACATGTTGCAGGAACTGCCCTCGATTACTGACCTCGCCCTCCAGGCCACGAAGGTCACAGCGCTGACACTTCCCTAGTGAGCCTACTTGTAAGGATGCTGTGCAAGGTCAGGGAGGACGAGGAACAAGTCACTCTGGTAGCCCCCTTTTGGCCCACACAGACTTACTTGGTTCTCGGATCTTGCGACAGCCCCTCCCTGGAGAATTCCATTGAGGAAGGACCTTCTTTCTCAGGGATGGGGCACAATCTGGCATCCACGCCCAGACATCTGGAACCTCCATGTCTGGCCCCTGGACGGGATGCGGAAGATCTAATTGGCCTACCACCTGCTGTCGTATACACAATCAACCAAGCCAGAGCTCCCTTTACCAGGCAACTTTATGCCCTCAAGTGGCGCTTGTTCTTGAATTGGTGTTCTTCCCGATCTGAAGACCCGCAGAGGTGCACAGTTAGGTCAGTGCTCTCATTTCTGCAGGAGAGGCTGGAGGGGAGGCTGTCCCCCTCCACCTTGAAAGTTTATGTAGCCGCCATATCAGCTCACCATGACGCAGTGGATGTAAAGTCCACTAGGGAAGCACGATCTGATTATCAGGTTCCTTAGAGGTGCCCGGAGGCTGATCCCTCCAGGCCATGCCTGTTCCCCTCATGGGATCTCTCTGTGGTCCTTTCAGGCCTTCAGAGACCCCCCCCCCCTTTGAGCAGCTAGAATCAGGGACCAGGTAGTGAACCTGCAAGCGCTGCACTGGGAGGAGGCAGACCCAGCATTTTCTTTGCTGTGTCCAGTGAAGGCACACCTATGTGGACCGCACGTAGAGCTTTAGATGTTCTGAGCCCCTTCAGGGACCAGGTAGTGAACCTGCAAACACTGCCCCGGGAGGAGGCAGGCCCAGCCTTTTCATAGCTGTGTCCGGTGAGTGCACACCTATGTGGACCGCACGCAGAGCTTTAGATGTTCTGAACAGCTTTGATGGACAGCGGAAAGGGAACGCTGTCTCCAAACAGAGGCTTTCCCACTGGGTCATTGACGCCATCACCTTGGCCTATAACACCCAGGCCATGCCCACCCCCTTTCAGATTCGAGCACACTCGACGAGAAGTGTGGCATCCTCGCGGGCACTGGCCAACGGCACCTCCCTAGCAGACATTTGCAGAGCAGCGGGCTGGGCAACACCCAATACCTTTTCGAGATTTTACAATCTCAGGGTTGAGTCCCGGGATGCCGGGAACCTAAAAAGTTTATGATGATTTCTTATGGGCCGTTGGGGAAGGGTACTTGCAGTCTGATGCAGCCTGTTGCTTTGGCACGCAACTGCCTGCCCACACCTGCCTTAGCAGTGCACATACACGGTTCAGCACATGGTGTGATTGAATAGGGACCACTAGTGTCGCTTCAAAATGACCTCAGATCTCATTACACAGAAAAGCCAGCGTTAGAATTAGAGCCAAATTTACCTGAAGTTGGTGCTGTGACTTTAATCTTGAAATATCAGCTTGTCTTGGTGTTAAATAAAGGCATTGCATGACGAAATTATAATTTTTTTCACTGAGTGGAGCGAAGAAATTGTTTCACTTTGAAGAGTTTGATGCTGCTGCACTGATGACTTGAGTGACAGCCTCATCACTCAAGTGGGAGCGTCTCATCGCGTGCAGCTGTGAACTTCAGCTCTCGTAAAAGTCCCATTCAATAATCTCTCAATAAATTACACAAATTAAACCCAGAAATGTAACGACAGCAATGCCACACATTTTAAAGAAGTAAAAGTTTTTTACAAAATAATTTGTAATTTACATGACATAAATGTAGACCTACTTTAAAATTAAATGTTTCCCCAAAACGTTACTTAAGTAAATGTAAAGGAGTAAATGTAACGCGTTACTACCCACCTCTGGTAGTGTTAAAATAGTTTCTCCTATCCCAGCTATATATTTAGAGACAACTATGCCATTCGCAGGTTGATTACCCAAAACATGTACACATAGTGACTCTGTGGCACTATCAAAACATTCCTCTGATTGTTTGAAGATCCCAACCAGCCCAACACAGCAACATTGGCACAACCAATTGTGTGAGTTTGGGGCATGAGTTTGGAGCTTGTGTTTAAAAAACATGATACATTTTGTAATTTTGTTTGGTGATGTTAATGGCTCAGAAATTAGCCATTAACCATCCCGCTGTATGGTCCCACCAACAGGGGGACCATACAGCGGGAAATACATCATAGGGAGTTTGCCTGAAAAGGGAACTAAGCCTGTGGAGCTCGACCTCAGTACAGAGCACCTGTGACTCATAGTGGGTCTGGTCGCTTATTGCTCCACTGAATTCGCCGGCCAGAAGACTAGGGAGGAGAACATCCAGGGAGTGACGCTTAGTGGCTAACCTGGGATAGAAGGCGCACTGGATCAACTTGGTGAAGGGTGCTGTGTGCAAGCGGAACACCCATTCGGTTGTGTCCCGCGTTACCAAGTTCAACTGGCTCAGACCTGACAAAACACGGGACAAGACCGACTAAACCCTGATATTGTCAAATCTGGCAAAGATATTGGGTGTTTCCCAGCCCGCTGCTCTGCAGATGTCTGCTAAGGAGTAGCCAAGGGTGTGATAAGCAAAGGAAATAGCATCAACAACCCAGTGAGCTAACCTGTTTGGAGATGGCGTTCCCTTTCCTCTGTCCGCCAAAGCAGACAAAGAGCTGCTTAGAACATCTAGAGCTCTGCGTGCGGTCCAAATAGATACGCAAAGCAACTTGCTTGCAGGCTCATGACCTGGTCCCTTAAGGGGTTCGTAGGAACCTTGGGCACGTAGCCCAGTCGCGGCCTCAGTATAACGTGAGAATGTGCCGGACCAAACTCCAAGCAGGTGTCGCTGATAGAGAACACATGCAGGTCCCCAACCTTCTTGATGGAGGCTAACGCGATCAGTAGGGCCATCTTCAGGGAGAGGGCCTTGAGCTGAATCAAGCAGCTCGAAGCGGGTTTCTCTGAAGGCCCGAGAGGGCCACAGAGAGATCCCAAGAGGGGAACAGGCTAGGCCGGGAAGGGTTCAGTCTCTGGGTGGCTTTCAGGAACCTGATAATCAAGTCGTGCTTACCTAGGGACTTGCCATCTACTACGTCGTGGTGGGCTGTGATAGCAGCGAGATACACCTTCAAGGTGGAGGGGGACAGCCTCCCCTCCAGCCTCTCCTGCAGGAAGGAATGCACTGACCGAACTGCGCACCTCTGTGGGTCTTCGGCTCAAGAAGAACACCAATTCGCAAACAAGCGGCACTTTGGGGCGTAAAGTTGCCTGGTGGAGGGAGGTCTGGCTTGGTTAATCGTGTCTACGACTGCAGGTGATATATCCACTAGATCTTCCACATCCCGTCCAGGGGCCAGATATGGAGGTTCCAGAGGTCTGGGTGCGGGTGCCAGAGGGTACCCCGTCCCTGAGAAAGAAGATCCTTCCTCAGGAGCATTTTCCAGGGAGGTGCTGTCGAGAGGAGCATAAGATCCGAGAACCAGGTCCGGGTGGGCCAGAAAAGGGGCCACCAGGATGATCTGTCCCTTGTCCTCCTTGATCTTGCACAGCACCAGTGCAAGAAGGTTCACTGGGGGAAATGCGTACTTGCGCAGCCCCCGGGGCCAGCTGTGTGCCAGCGTGTCTGTCCCAAGAGTTAGTGGGAGTTGTCTTCGGAGGCAAAGAGATCTATCTGTGCCTTGAACAATTGGTCCCAAATCAGCTGGACCACCTGGGGGTGGAGCCTCCACTCTCCGCTGGGCGAAACCTACCACGACAGCACGTCCGCCATTGTGTTGTGGTTGCCAGGGATGTGAGTGGCGTGCAACGAACTGAGTCATGGCTGACTACAAAGGAGGAGATGGCGGGCGAGTTGTGACATATGAAGAGAGCGCACGCTGCCTTGGCGATTTATGTACGCTACCGTCGCAGTGCTGTCTGAACGGATCAAGATGTGCTTGCCCCGGATTAGTGGGAGAAACCTCAGTAGGGCAAGAGATACATCCAACAGCTCTAGGCAGTTGATGTGCCAACACTGCCGGGGTCCTGTACAGAGGCCAGCAGCAGCATGTCCGTTGCACATGGCACCCCAACCCTGTCGAGAGGCATCTGTGGTCACTACAACACGTCTGGACACCTGCTGCAAGGGGACTCCGGTCTGCAGAATGCAGAGGTCTGTCCAAGAGTTGAAAGTCTGATGGCAAGAAGGGGTGATTGTCACACGGTATGTCCCCCATATGTACCCATGGGCCACCCCGCCATGTACCCATGGGCCACCAATGAAAGCGCTGTCGAAGCGCTCAGGGGCGTAAACTGCACAGCGTGCAGAGAGAGAGAGAATGCCAGCTGGAAACACGCAGTAGATCCAACAGCAGTGCTTATCGCCAGTAGAGGAGAGTGAAACAGTGGTGAACTCAGCTTGCTGTTGCACAACCGTTCAGCTCCGAAGAAAAAATCTGACAGGCACTTGCTGCCCCGCTTCCCTTTATACCCATCTGTCTGGGGCGGGGCATGCAAATTCTGTCAGCAAACTTGACATTGGCCTAAAGCATACTGAGTCTTAAGACTTAAATTGAATGCTGGTAAATTGATATACATGAGCGGGGCATGCAAATTCTGTCTGCCAACTTGACACTGGCCTTTTCTCAGGTTCAGAGGTACGTTTGGCATCCCAGGAAGACCCCTTGTGTCACTTCATTCAACACAATGTAGAGTGAGTGACAGAAGGGGAACTACAAAATCTTGTCTGAGATTTTGCTTCTCCTAAATTATCATATAAGGTTTGAGCTTGCTCACAATAAAACATTTGATAATGTGGCATGTAAGCTCTCAGTTCAATTATGAACACAGAAAAATTATATACACAGAATTCAGATCGACACAACCTTGTCACACAGTGAATCACTTATAAATGCTACCAATAATTAAGCATATAGCACACTACAAAATGTTGGTCTCTTTCCTTTGTGAACTGACTTATCCAAATTTAGCCTTTTTTACTAATGCTAAATAAATAATTTCCAGTCATGTTGCTGTAATTTTATTACAATTATTTCCAATAATGTTAACATTTATTTAACATTCAACATTAAAACGAGAGATTAATGCAAAGGACAGTTTTCAAACATAGCTTGCTCCCATGCATAACAGGGTCAGGTTGGATGTCATGAGATACAAAATTGATCATACTGAGTCTTAAGACTTAAATTTAATGCTGGTAAATTGATATGCAATGAGTATGTATATCAATATGTATATTGTGTATATATGACATTTAAAAAAAGAAGTATAGCAAATAATTGTTAGGTCTCATTCCTTTTTCAACTTTCTGAAACATTCTCTTTTGTTGTTATACATGAAGTAAAAACTTTTTTACGCACTGCATTAACATTTAATCCATAAATAAGAGGATTAAAAACAGGTGGAACAATAACCAATTCTAAAGCCAAGAAATTGCGTAGGCTCTCTGGAATGTCATTTGCACCATATCTACTATACATGATATCAAAAAGCATAGCAAAAGTGAAATTGATCAGTGCAAATATATGTGGCAAACATGTTTGCCAGAATTTCCTCCTATTTTCTAAAGATGTTTTACATGCAGCGATCAGTTTAATATAGGATACTATAATACACACTGCACAGTTAACAAATATGACAGCAACAATATATCCATAGACATTATTTACAAGAGATGACACACAAGAAAGCTTTACAATTGACCAGTTATCACAGTATAATTTGTCAATGTGATTTTTACAAAATGGCTTCAAGTTTGATAACAGGACTCCTGAAATCACAAAGCAGTTTGGTACAATCCATGATAAAATAATTAATCTAACACAGGTGATTTTAGTTAATTTGGAATTATAGTCTAAAGGTCTGCATATGGCTACATATCGATCATAAGACATCACTGTTAATATTGTAAATTCACAAAGTAAAGAGCTGTAGATTACATATGTTTGTAGAGCACACATGTGAGAGGAGATCACATATGAATCAAATATTAAATCTGACAACATTTTAGGGTAGAATCCTGAAGCTCCAAATACCCCATTTACACAGAGATAACACAAAAATATGAACATTGGTAAATGAAGAGCTTTCTCCATGATAATGACCACAACAAGACGAATATTAATGGACAATATAAGCAAATAGAGGAAAAGAAAACAAGTGAAATATATATGCCTATTTGATTTGGAATCTTTAGGCACCATAAGAGTTAGTGTCATAGAGTTAGGATAAGACATGTTATCCATCAATATATATATGGTAGCTCAAATCACAATATTAGTAAATGTTTTTACACACACACACACACACACACACACACACACACACACGCAAATTATATATTATTTGCAATCTGTTTATTGGACTCCAGTATTAATTGTTGGCTGAAAGAAACCAGACAGTCAAAGTGAGAGCTTAGGAAAAAAAGGCAAACGTTCAGATTCACAGAGCTGGAGCTGGATGTGTGTCGAGCTAGACGTTTTTATAACAAATTTTTTCAGTTCTCTATGAGACATAAAATGTCTAGGGATTAATTACACTCATCTTAAAGCTGAAGTGTGTAATTTCTGTGCAACTAGCGCCACTGAACAGAATTGCAAATATAAACAATGTTTTAAAAAACAGCTTTCCGAATACACCCCTTGATTAGGGTGACCAGATTCCTGCTTGCGGAAAACCGGTCAGTCCCCTCCCAGCAAAAATGAAATTGACATATCCTTACCTAGGAGCAGATCAATGCGAAGTAGATGGTGCATCCGCATCTGGAACTGTTGTCACCTTGTACTTTTCGCTGTCAGCAATTTTTCTCAGTGATCACATGTCTTTCAAGAGTTTATCGTAAAATGCAGAGCAGTCCAGTCCAAAATTAAGACGTACAATAAGCATTGCCTTCATGACTGTTACACTGAGTCGAGATTTTCCAGTGTCCATGCTGCGTTCATTAATGAGAACACACGCTCCACAGGTGCAAATGTCCCAGACAGGCATAAAACAAACTCCACGACCTTGGCTAAGACTCTGAAGTTGATGGTTTTGCTCTCCAGTAGAGTTGGGGTACTCAAGTCCAATATTAATGGACTCGGACTTGTCACAGACTCTGATGCATTTTTACTTGGTCTTGACTCAGACTCAAGCCTTTAGGAGTTCCACTCTCATCCAGAAACATCAATAATGTAAGTACACTTTTAAAAGTACATTCCCCAACTCTGCAAATTATTAAATAGGACAAAAGTTTTATCAGACTCAAGTTACAATGCAAAGACATTTCTAACTGAAAATGTTGACTATATCGAGACAAAATCAATCATTACGTATAAGGGATATTTCAACTAAAATGACAGATGCAATAGACCATGGAATTTGTACAACTCAGTCCATTACATATTTGTAGCGCAACCTCTGTGTGTTACCTGTAAAGCTGGCACTTGTGTTTGGCAAAAAAGTTTGAAAATACAATGGACACAAGTGAATAGAGAAGTCTTTATTCACCTATTATCCATACGAAATATAATGTGAAAAGAACAACACATCAGCTTAACTTTAAGGAAGTAAGCTATACCTGGACAACGCAGGAGGACTGAAATTTGTGAAGTGTAGTAGAATAAAAATACATTTTTAATGGTAACTGATATTGTTTTATTTTATGGGCATTATTACATTTTTTAATATTACCATTTATTAAATGTATTAAACATATTAAATGTATTTAATTAATTACATTATATGTATTTTACCCATAATTTTAGATAAAACTGGACAAATTGAAAATGAAATAGAAACAAACTAAATTAAAATTTGAAATAATAATAACTAATTGATATTACTATTATATCAACAAATAATTGAAAAAGTCAACAGAACAAAATAAAAATTGTGTTGAAGGACAGTTTTGTCTTCGTACACCTGAAGCAAATTCATTCTTAAACCACTTTGAAATTTGTTCAGCAGGACACTAATCATAAAATGTGAATATAAAATGCAACAGAGGTGTTTTTGTTTCATTTTGTGAGAACTTCAAGGAGTACACAGGAAAGTTAGAGACAGGTGTTAGACATAATTTAGCTCAGGTGTAAGTGCCCTTACCACTTCTCCAGACGGGCACTTTACCATGTCCCCGCTGCCACACGCTTATATTGACAAATACTTTTTTCTTAGTTGTGAAGGTTAAAATAAGCTTAAAATATTTATGTTGAGTTTACGGTTACAATTTTAATTCAGATTCATGAACAGATTCATTTGGACTCAACTCGGACTCTGCCTGTTATGGACTCAGTCTTGAGTTAGACTCTGCCCCTTTTGGACTCTGACTCGATTGTTTAAAGACTCAGACTTGGCTGGAATTCAACTATGGTGGACTCGAACCCAACACCACTCTCCAGCTCATGAAAAACATCTGTCCATCTCTCAGACATGGCTGTCTTGTTCATGTTCCAATCATGAATTGCGACAAGTGACAATGTTTTTCACACAAAACACTTTTTTCCTGCTGTTGTGATGCTTCGACAGAGGCCAAGGCAGAGATGCTGGTCTTCACAGTTGCAACATCTCACATTTCCTCTATTTCATGTACTCATTTCCATTTACCCACCTTCTCGCAGCCAGTGGCAGCAGTGGAATGGACTAAAACCAGATACATTTTAAAAGTTGTTTTAACTTAATACCGTGACTTAAAAATGCAAGCTATCAAATGACATGCATTACAACGTTCAAAGACATCCATCTAGTGCATGTTTACAATGTCCAACAGTCAAAAACAGCACACCATGAACACCTTAATGATGTCAGGGTGTCCAGGACATGTTTTTGTACTCAAACCAGCACACAGTGCAGTAAAGTGGAACTGTGGATTTCATTTTGTAAGTTAGAACTTGACACAACATTCTTGGCACGAGATGGATACCAACAGCCAAAGATGTCTGTCTGGATCAAGTTTACAAAGCTAAACAGTTTAAAAATAGTGCAGATTGGTGCAAGAATGTGTCCTTTTAAACCACCCCTAATAGTCTCTTTTGGTATCTGTCCTGCTCTTGACTCAGGCAATAATGTAAAAATAGCTGTTAATGTCTTGCTGTGGAGGCAGTCATGTCCTGACGTGTTCATCCATGTGACTTCACAAAGTAGTTTGATAATTATTTTATGTTTAGCTACTTAGGATACTATGTTAGCCTATGTTACTTGTTAGAATTGGTTTTCTTGTCACTAAAAATTTACATTCTTCAGTGGAGAGTGTTACTATAATCTACAGTAGTGCTCAGAGCTTGAAAACATTATCCAGATGAACATTCTGTTAATGTACAAAATCTACAAATCAAACTCACTCAGAAAGCCAACCATTTCTAAAATATCATTCTAATTTTACAAAGAATAATTGTGCCAGAATCAGTTTTCTTATTCCTAAAAATGAACATTCTTCAGGGGAGAGTGTTCATTGTATTAACTTATTTCAAAGCATAATTTTTATATAATAATAATTATATATATCTCAATATAGTAAATGTTTTCTGGAAAATCAATAAAAAATTTTTTTATATATGTAATAACCATATTGTAATGCCTAATTTTGGAAATTCCAGTCAGTGAATTCAATATTTTTCTGTATATGGAACAGGACAAACATAAATAAAAATAATAATAGAAAAAATGTAAGTTACCAAAATGTTAATGATGGTATATTTCAGTCTGATATTTTGTTAACTAATATTATTATTATTATTATTATTAGCATATTATAATCTTTGCTCAAGAAACTCAATACCTATCGCATGTAAACCACGAAGTGTTTCTTACTTTATACATCTATCTACTTCCGCGTCCTCCAAATAAGGAAGCACCACTGTTGTTGCGCTGCTCTGACACCTAGCGGCAGGCTCTGTTACATCTCCGTTACATCTCATTACATTTCCGTTTTTCAACAGCATGATACATTTGGCTGCCTTGTGCAGAGTTTACACTACACGATTTAAAGCCCAATTTTGAATCGCCGACAGATTTGTGGAGATCGCTAGCAAACGCCCGAAATCATAGGCATATCAGAGCATGCTCCGACGAATGTTATGTATGAATCATCAAAGACAATATCTGAGAGAAGCGCTGACACATCGCTGATGTCAGCGAGATATTTAGAATGTTAAATATCTGGACCAGTCTTCAGACATGGGGACTTGTGACTTGGTGACTTGGACTCGAGTCGACTCGAGTCGCTATTTTTATGACTTGTGACTTGACTTGACAAAAAATAAAATACTTCGGACTTGGAAGTTAAAGACTCGGGACTTGACTTGACTTGAGAGACGAAGACTTGAATGACTTGAGTGTTAATCACATCATGTTTTCAGTTTGAATATAAAATATATAAATTATTTAAAAAAATAAAGTTGATCCAGCTGGAGCTCAGGCTGAGAATAGTTTTGTCATGACTGGATCACGACACTATAGGCTATCATCAGCCATGCCCTCTCGTATCTTACGCACACCACGCCCACTTAGATCAGATAACCCATCAACATGTCAACCGGAGGGGTAACGTTACCGAGGGTCATCGTTTTCGGCTTCAAAAATGATTATCAAGATGGTAAAAGACGAACAGCGCTTTGCAAGACATGCAACGTTAAGATCGCGGACAGCCAGACGACAACCTCCAATTTCGTCCGCCATTTGAAGAGCCATTCTGCCCAGTAAGTGCTTGTCAATTTGTTAATTTTATCTGGTTAGTTGGTAGTTAGCTAATGTAATAATAGCAGGGTTCCCACGGGTCCTTGAAATCCTTGAAAGTTTGTGAATCTGAAAAATAAAATTCAAGGCCCTGGAAAGTTCTTGAAAATAAACATACATATACAGGTCCTTGAAAGTGCTTGAATTTATTTTGTGCAAGAAGTTTTCTGGAAAAAAAATCTGTCCATTAATTTTTTATTTCGCCAACACTTCGTGGCTTATGCTGCATACTAGCCTGCTTGATTTACGTTAGTTACGCCGCATTTAAGTGTTTCCCTGCGAGGTACTTTGTTTTGTACGTTGCCATGACGTTCACGCGCGCTGGTACCTCAACGTTTCCCACTCACAGACATTGCAAAAATAGGCTTATGGATATACTCTGAGTGTGTGTGGGAGTGTGTGTGTGTGTGAGTGAGTGTGTGTGTGTGTGTGAGTGAGTGAGTGAGTGTGGGTGTGGGAGTGTGGGAGAGAGAGTGTGTGAGAGAGTGAGTGTGTGTGTGTGTGTGTGTGTGTGTGTGTGTGTGTGCGAGCGCGAGAGTGAGTGAGTGAGTGAGTGTGGGTGTGGGAGAGAGAGTGTGTGTGAGTGGGTGTGTGAGAGAGAGAGAGTGTGGGAGAGAGAGAGTGTGGGAGAGAGAGTGTGTGAGAGAGAGAGAGAGTGTGTGTGAGAGAGAGAGAGAGAGAGAGTGTGTGAGAGAGAGAGTGTGTGTGAGAGAGAGAGTGTGTGTGTGAGAGAGAGAGTGTGTGTGTGAGAGAGTGTGTGTGTGAGAGAGAGTGTGAGAGAGAGAGTGTGTGTGAGAGAGAGAGTGTGTGTGTGAGAGAGAGAGTGTGTGTGAGAGAGTGTGTGTGTGAGAGAGAGTGTGTGAGAGAGAGTGTGTGTGAGAGAGAGAGTGTGTGTGTGAGAGAGAGGAGAAATGTAACAAAGTTTAATGTATGTAACTGTGTTTGAGAGAGAGAGAGGGAGGTGTTCAGAGAGGAGTCTGTTGGATGTTAAGCTGTTATATGTTTTATGGACTCAATGTTGAAAATTTAAAATATTTCAAACACTGTTGGCAGAAGTGAAAAATAAATAATTTTATGAAGTTACAATTTTGTTTGATTCCATGATGTATTTTACTGAACATGAGTATTGTAATTTACTGACAGTTACTTATATCTTGTCTTTTCACTTTATTATGATCAGATTCTGCAGGTAAAATTACAATAATAAGGTGACTTGACTTGGACTTGACTTGACATAGCCTGTGACTTGACTTGGACTTGACTTGACATAACCTGTGACTTGACTTGACTTGACTTGCCCAAGAAAAAAATACTTGGGACTTACTTGAGACTTGAAGGTGAAGACTTGAGACTTACTTGAGACTTGCACATGTGTGACTTGGTCCCATCTCTGCCAGTCTTCGATTCCAAATCGTGCAATGTGAAATGTATTTTGACTGAATACAACTGCAGCGTTGACCTACAGCCAACGTGAGGGCAAGAAACAGGGCACGGAAATTTTCAGTTGGAGGAGCCCTGAGCTACCTGCAACAAAACATCAACTAGCATGGCAGCAGAGCAGACAATCCTTGCTGCCCGCATCTCCCCAAACCATTCCCTCCTCCGTAGTCTTTTCTTCTTCTTGTTTGACTGACTTTCGCTGTAAATCAGCGCACAAACATGTATATCGCAAGCATGGTGGTTCCAAACTGTATTCAATCAACCGAACTCAGCTCATAGTAACCAATGCATCAAAGGTACCATTTTCTTACAGCTCTGGTGGTGGTGCATTGCAAGGTTACTCTTTTTAAGGGTATTGCACAACCAATGCTTGCCCAATTCAGGGCTTATATAAAGTATTGGTTACTCTTTTAAGCAAGGGCATAGAAAGAATGTGAGATCTGTGTGTCAGTTTACTATGCACCATTAAGAATGATGCTCCCTGACAAGAACGGACAGTAAAATGCATTTATTATTTTGCCAAGATGAAACAAGATGCAGTTTAGGTTTCTCCTCTCTGCTGGTTGTGGAAAGTTTGTGGAGGCAAGTCAGACAGTGTGGAGGACTGTCCTGTCAGCGCCTGATTTCGCTCATTCTGCCTGTGAAACAGTGTGTGATAAATTATGGCAAAATGCAATAAACGGTATAACTATATGCACTCAAATCCAATGATTTTATGAAAATCGTAATTAATGATATGTAGACATTTATTGCCAGCCTGTAATAAGTATTTTTGGATAGCTAAAATAGCTTTAAGTGGCTTATACCAGAAGTGGTCAAAATTTTCTCTGAAAAATAAAGTGGATAGATCTAATGTATAAGAATAGAATAATGTAAATCCTTGGACTGAGAGTGAACAAGCAGGGCAACATTCGGAGCTGCTCAATGCAATAGCAGCTGTACTCAGCCAGTCACCAATGAGCAAAAGGTTTCTTTCAGTTAGAAATGAATATCATAGAAGGATAAAAGGGCAAGCCTTTTAAACTACTCCTCAATGTACATACAGTCCGTTCCCTAACACACACCCCAAAACTAATTTAAATTATTAAAAAAATAATTTCTAAAGTTACAATTTACCAAAAGTATAGTTGAAGAACAGGACAATTATTTATCCCCCCCAACGAAACCAAGAAATTAAATTGTCAGACAATCTGACTGGAGCTTGCAATTTTTGCTATATTGCTTTCTAGTTTGCTTTCGAATGTAGTGATACAAGGGGTCTTTCTTGAGAGCCTCGCTTACCTCTGGATTTGAGAAAAGGCCAATGAGAAATTTGCAGACAGAATTAGCATGTCCGCCCCCAGACATACAGGTATAAAGGGAAGCGGACGTGAGTCTGTCAGTCAGGTTTTTCACTGAGGGTATGGTATGACCGTTTACAGTGGTAGGTCTAGTGTCATGGCAAGGGGGACACAACGTCTCATTCCCTCCATCAGGGAATGGAGGTTACAACAGTAACCATGACATTACCCTTCTGTCACTCACTCGACGTTGTTTCGAATGTAGTGACACAAAGAAGAGTGACTCTTAAGGGATCCATTTCCAAAACTTGGGATTACACCTGACTTAAAGGAAATGGCAGGTCCACTGTTGGTTCTCAACGGACTGCAAAATTTAGAGCTGAATGAAGTAGAGGGGAAAGTGATTTATAAATTCTTTGTGAAGGTTTTTAATAAAGGAAAACGAAATGGGAGCGTTGGCAGAGGGATAAATTCGGGTTGAAAGAGGATATGAAGCCAGTGTGGAGGGTGCTGTACAAACCACATATTGACAAAACTATCTGGTGACTTACAATGGAGAATATTACATGGGGCTGTGGCTGTTAATGCATTTTATTTTCAGTCATTAACGCAAACAATAATGATTAATGTGTGTTTTGTGGTTCTATAGAAGCTATTTTTCATTGTTTCTTGGAGTGTGTAAGATTCCAAATGCTTTTTAATTTGTTGGATTTGTTGTGTAGTAAATGTGGGGAAAAGTTTACACCAGATGCTTTTATTTTGGGGGCAGGGTATAATCAAAAGCAAAAGGTTAAATGGCAGCTGCTCAGTTTGCTGACAGGCAAAACTCGTAATTTGTAAAACAAGGATGAACAGCATAGAAAATAGAGGTGGTCAAAAGATTATACCTTTATTTAAAGCTTTTGTCAAAGCTTTTTGTATTATAAAGCAATGAAAGATATAGAAACTTTTAAACTACAATGGTGTTACAATTTTATTTTTTGTAAAGTGGTGGAGTTATTTTTTGATCATGTGTGGACTTGAAACTTGTTTAATATTTATGCTTTTGTTATAATGAGTGAATAAAGTTTGTTATTAAAATCAAAGCTCTCTCTCTCTCCCACTTGCCCTTTCCCTCTCCCCTCTGCCACCCCTCGTCTCTCCCCAAGGTACCCAGGAGGCGGGGTGGACCACCAGCTGGTGGAACGGCGTGGTTGGCCCGTGAGGGTGCACGGCCGGCGCGGAGTCAGCTGATCAACAGGAGAGTGAGATAAAGGGGAGCCGGAGATGCCAGTTGGAGAGAGAGAGAGAGAGAGAGAGAGAGAGAGACACACGCAGCCTCTGTATGTGTGTGCATCTTTGTTTAATGTTGTTTTAAGTTGAATTTCTGTCATTAAAGTTACATTGACTCTTCTGCTGGTTCCCGCCTCCTCCTTGCCAATACCTAACCTGTTATACTATGTTAAAAGAGTATGGATATTTTTTTATATGTCTTATTGATAAAATAAATTATAAAATATTCAAACATGTTTTACTTGCAGCTATTATTATATAATCAATAATGGTTGTTTTGTAATTTAAATAGTGTTTTTCATTTAAATGTATATATCAATAGAGTACATTACTCTATTGTAATTGCTCCATTGATATATAATTTCGGAGAGCATCCCGAAAGTATTCACAGCGCTTCACTTTTTCCACATTTTGTTATGTTACAGCCTTATTCCAAAATGGATTAAATTCATTATTTTCCTCAAAATTCTACAAACAATACCCTATAATGACAATGTGAAAGAAGTTTGTTTGAAGTCTTTGCAAATTTAAAAAGAAAAATCACATGTACATAAGTATTCACAGCCTTTGCTCAATACTATGTTGAAGCACCTTTGACACCAATTACAGCCTCAAGTCTTTTTGTGTATGATGCTACAAGCTTGGCACACCTATTTTTGGCAGTTTCTCCCTTTCTTCTTTGCAGGACCTCTCAAGCTCCATCAAGTTGGATGAGGAGCTTCAGTGCACAGCCATTTTCAGATCTCTCCAGAGATGTTCAATCGGGTTCAAGTCTGGGCTCTGGCTGGGCCACTCAAGGACATTCACAGAGTTGTCACATAGCCACTCCTTTGTTATCTTGGCTGTGGGCTTCGTTGTCCTGATAGAAGATGAACCTTCACCCCAGTCTGAGGTCCAGAGCGCTCTGGAGCAGGTTTTCATCAAGGATGTCTCTGTTCATTGCTGCATTCATCTTTCCATCGATCCTGACTAGTATCCCAGCTCCTGCCACTGAAAAACATCCACAAAGCATGATGCTGCCACCACCATGCTTCTCTGTAGGGATGGTATTGGTCAGGTGATGAGTGGTGCCTGGTTTCCTCCAGACATAATGCTTGCCATTCAGGTCAAAGAGTTCAATCTTTGTTTCATCAGACCAGAGAATTTTGTTTCTTATTGTCTGAGAGTACTTCAGGTGCCTTTTGCTGAGAGTGGCTTCCGTCTGGACCACCTGAGCACCTGAATTTTGAGTCTCATGGCAAATGCTGTGAATACTTATGTACACGCGATTTTAACTTGTACATGCCATTTTGTGTACAATACCTTTGCGATTAGTAAATTATGTGAAATGTATATTGGCATTATATCGATCATTGTCTATCCTGCTCTTTTCCATAAAATTAAATTAGTGTGTCTGGCAACAAACTATTTGGATTAGACTTCTTAATTTAGACAAATTCTCTGTTGTTCAGGAAAAATTGGTCAAAAGAAATTTGGGCTCATCCATTTTTATTCAGGGTCACCCAAAAGTAATTTTCTGGCTAAGCCCTTTGTCTAGAGCCAAAAGCAGGCTGGCTGTTAGAAAACCAAAAAGCAAAATTAAAGCTGCAGTGTGTAATTTTGTCAGTGTTAATACTTTCACCTATCCCAGCTTAATTTGTATAGATAACCATGCCATTCATTTGTATTAATTTACCCATGTTTCCAATGATCATGGTATAAATATTGGGGGTTGTACTTGCTTGGTACAAGAATCCATGCCACTGGAGTTAGAATAAGACACGTTAGCTCAATTCACAATATTACCAAATTGTTGTTAATAAAAAACCCTACAAAATGTTACATTTGACATAATTTGTTAATTAGGCTTCAGAATGGTAAGTAATCAGACAGTTAAAGTAAGAACTTTGGAAAAGGCAAACGATCAGATCCACAAAGCTCGAGCTGGGTGTGTGGAGCTAGACGAGTCCCGCCCCAAAGCCACGCCATTGGTTAAGTCAATGACACAACAAATGATGCTGATCCAGGAGCACGTCTTACTTGGCAAAATCAAGGCAACCAGCAACTTACTGAATTTCAAAAGTAATACAAAATAGTCCAGAAGTTAGTGCAGAAGTTAGTGTAGAAGTGTAACTGCGGAAGACTAAGAGAGTAATACAAGTTATTGTTCCCACGTCAATTAAATGAAGGTCATCTGACAGTGAAATCCAGCTGTATATATGGAGTTTAAGAATACAAATTATTCTTCAAAGACTACTACCCCACGATACATATGCAAGAATTCCCTGCATGTCCTGTGGCGCAGAGAAAATTCCCCTGTTTTTTTTGTGACTCCTCATGTTCCTGGAATCCAAAAACTAGTCAAAATCAACAGCTTGTTATGGTAACACTTCTACTAGTCCAAGAGCTAGGCATAGGCAGAATGGAAATAAAGCAGAAGACAGAAGATTGTTTTGGTAGTCTTCTAGTTATTTTAAAAGTTATGGTAAAAATCTCACTGTTCAGTCTTCATCTGACAGGCATAGGCTCAACCAGTGTTATTATATCAAGCTAAAACAATGGAAAATACTGCTTCACAAAATTGTCCTATGACATTGAAGACCTTGAAATGGAAACAAATTATCTCTAACTTGTGAAGACAATACAGCATACAACCTAAGAAATAATAATCCATAGAAAAAGCAATAAACAATATAAAAATACAATTATTACTACTACTGAGAAAGAAATGTGTAAATGTATGTAAATCATGTTGTTTTAAAAAAATATTTTTTTATTATTATTATTATTATTAAATAAAATCTACAAGGTCTTTAAAATCGTGAGTAAATGTTGATCCAGAAGGATAATTTGAGTGTTTCAAGATATTTTTGGACCATCATAGTCATCATGTTGATCCTGGATCATCATAATTATTTCACTCCTAGATAGATTTGCTAATGTTGATCCTGGACCATCATTGTCATGATTCCCATAAACTACCATGGGAAGCACAGCTACTTCAAAATACCACTATCTTCAGTTCGTGGTTTGTAATTATTCTTGCCATGGTTTAATAAAGGCTTCCTTACATTTTATACTTCAGTTGGAGCCATGGATATATCCTTTATACCACTATCTTTTGTTACAAGCTTAAACATTTTCTAAATTACTGATCAGTGTAAATTAACTGGTTTTATTCATTAATTAGGGATGCTCTGATATTCAAATTCTGATAGATGCTGAAATGTATTGTCATGTAATGGCCGATGACGAATACATGGCCAATATTATTGATTTATTCAATTTTGTCTAAAAACAAAGTTAGGTGGTATAACCAATGGATTGGAATAAATAGTTGGTGTTATACAAGTGAGTTTATGTGTGTGATCTGAAACGGAGTTAGGTGAACTTGCAGTACTGGGTATCAATAACAATTATAAAGCTTTACAGCGTGCATTCAAGCTTTGCACAAGTTACAATTGTGCTAAACATTATCATAATTCCCAATAGTCAGTAGCAGAAATCCTGTGGCTCTATATACATCATTTTCACCCAAGAATATATACATTGGTTCATGAAGAGCTTTCTCCATGATTATGACCATAACAAAGTGAATGTTAATTCACAATATGAGCATAAAGAGGAAAAGAACACACACATTAAATATACCTATAAGTGTTTTATTCTTTGGGTATCATCCATCAAGGCAGGAATGGTCAGATAAATATTTTTACAATACAAACTGCACATGAGACATTATTAATAGACTTGCATCATAATGTACATCAGTGCACAACACTTCTGTATGTTAAGCCACACTATCCAATGCTGGCAGAAGGAATTGAAGTAGTCACAGTAAGTGCTCAAAAAAGGCAAAAAGATCCACAGATTGTAAGGTGGGTATTCTCAACTGAAAGTTTTGTTAACATTTTTTGCAACACAGTTGGAAAGTGTCAATAAAACATATCATGGGATCAATTACACTCAAAGCCAAAACTTTGAGCACACGTTTCTAACACTTAAACAAAAAGTAATACATTTGCCATATCTGGCACATTATTTATAATGATTATTGTGTATGATAATACAGTAACATTGATTTTATTTCTAAAATACAGATACAAATATTGATATTGTGTCAAAGCAGCGAGAATACATGTAAAAATATAGAGGTGGGTTCAGATGGTCTTAACCATAATTAACCATATATTACTGTATTGTTCAATTTTGTCAACCTTTCTCTGAAGTGTTTGAAAGGCCAGACTAAATTACATTTCTGTCAGAGAGTGAGACAAAGCGACCCATGAGCAGAGGAAAAGTTCAAAGAATTTATTAAAAATAAATATGAACTTTCACTGTGCTGGTGAAGACTGAGGATCCTGGCTCCAGTTGTGGGGAGGCGTTTGAGGATGTGTGCGCACCAAGGCCACGTCTTGGGAAAAAACACGAAGAGTGTGTTTGTAGGTGCATTATGGAAGTCAGTAGCAGATTCGTAGGAATCCTCCGTTGAAGTGTAGTAAGGTGTATAGAACAACGCTCAGCAGACTGGAAGGCAATCAATTTCCCGACATGCGGGCAGAGATGAGAAGTCTTCCGTTGAAGACTAATGAGTGCAGAGAACAAGAGCACAGCAAACTGGAAGGCAACCACACTCCCGACATGCAGGCAGAGACAAGCAAACAAACAGATACACAAGACAGGACCAACTAGGCAGAGAGAATGAGGTTTTTTTACTTCACATCAAACAACAATCAAAGATTCTGAAAACATGAAGGGCTTAAGAAGGGAGTGAATTATTGGAGAAACAAGGTGCTGCTAGCACACTAATTAGTGGCATGATCAGCATTCCCCTGGGAACAATCAATGCTCCCTTGGAAACACTGATCTTGCATGCTGGCAGCACGTGTGAGACATAAGGGAGAGAAAATAACAAAACACAGAACAAACCGACAAACTCACCGGAGCTGTGACGATTGCCTTATTCATAATAAACTTGAGCATAGCCATTCGTTTTCTGTTGCCTAAAGTATATGTATATGTACAGTATAGTAGACATGATTATATCCACAATATTCTGCTTTGTGGCCGATGTGGGCGGAACTTCCTAATAAGCATAAAACATAATTATGTTATGTATTAACACAGCATTAAAAATGACAGAAACTTGGGATCAAATGAAAACTGAATTGATTTGAGAGGTGATCTTTTTCTTCCCCATCAATCCATAATTGATTGTGGGTAGGTGGATGATGGCCAAATATCACATAAGCATTTTAATTATTTTGAGTCTTTGTCTATCAATTGCTACGAGTAACCTGAAAAGTTCCCAAGCCTATCGCTGCCTTCAAAGCTGTAAAGTCGGACATGTTTTGAGGACTGTAGAAAATTATGCTTATTTTAAAGCAGATATTGAATCTAATCAGAATGTGAAAAGTCTGTTCTATCAAGCTTGTACTTACTGCAGAGTCTGCAGAGGTCCAAACAGGAGGATGCTCATTTATTGCAGGGCTACTGTCATGCTGCTGTTATTGTTGTTCAGATAAAATCACATTTATGATTACAATTTGCTGGAGATGTAGCAGGCTCAATCTAGCTTCATAATTGTTAGTGTACATACATAATCTCCATATCTTAATGCTAACCTAAACCTAGCTTAAAACATTTGGTGTTGACATTGACTGTTGATTGATTGAATTCTTCCAGTGTATAATTCATCAGTTGAGCATCACAGCATGAAACAGTTGAAAACATCGTCACAACCTACGGTTCAGGAATAATTAATAAACCATTAATTTTTATACTAAGTAATAATGTCACTTCAAAACATGTGAAACATTTGAAAATGCCGACACTGAATAGAAATGAACATTCTCTTAAAGTTACTTATGAACTCTGAGGACATGTACACACACCTGTTAGCACAATGATGCTATTGTTTTTGTAGTTCATGGCGCTCTGCTTCAGGAAGTCTATCGCTGCCATTCTGGTGGACAAGATACGTATTCTCCACGGTTGAATTCATCAATAAAGTGAAAGAGCACACAAACTATTTATTCCAAAGCTTTTTCAAACAGATGTTCTGAAGCCCATACAAGAATCTAATCACCTGACATGCTACCGGCTACGCACAAAACACCAACCAACCGCATTTCCGCCAACCTAGCAAAATACAGTGGCTGACAATATTGTGGAGAGTATCGTTTGTTTCAAATTGGAGTTCTAAACAAAAGTTTGGGAGGAGAATGTTCCTCTAACCTCGCAATAAAATATATATAAAATAAATAATGGCTTGCATACCTTTCTCCTGTGACAATTCTTCCGGCATCTCTCGTCCACTCAATCTTCACATTTATTGTACATTTTCTTAATATACATTCACTTCCGTTACACTTTAATTAATCTATTAACATGTACAATATCATCTCTTTTTATGGAGTCCAGGGGGAACCTTCTATTGTACACAAGAGCCAAGCTATTTACCATTGTTTTAAGATTATATGAACACATGAACTTGTGAAAGAATGTATTGCATAACACAAACACACACACAACACAACAAAGTGTTAATATAATTTTCATTTTTATATAATCAAATTATTTTAATGATTTATGATATTAACACATGATTTTGAGATTCTTTTACGGACCTCTTTGAGTTTTAAGCCATATATTACAGGATTGAAAAGAGGTGGAACTATAATCACCATTAATGCAAAAAAAGTACGTAGGCTCTCTGGGAAATTGCTTGAGCTAAATCTGCTGTGTGTGAAATCAAAAACCATAGCAATACTACAATTCAACAGTGAAAACAAATGTGGCACACATGTCTGCAGAAATGTCCTTCTGTTCTCTAATGATGCTTTACATGCAATGATAAGTTTAATATAGGACATACTAATTAAAACAGCAAGACATATATAAAATAATAAAGTAATGAATCCCAAAATGTTATGAATGACCGTTGATTCACATGAGAGCATTACCATAGACCAGTTATCACAGTATAATTTGTCAATGTGATATTTACACAGTGGCAACCCTCTGGAAAACAGAACAGCAGTGAACATAGCAATAAATGGTAGAGTCCAACAGAAGCCAAGCAACATGCCGCACATACATTTATTAAACTTTTCATGATAGTGAAATGGTCTGCATATTGCCACATGTCTATCATATGCCATAATAGTCAGTGTACTACAGTCACACATAGCTGAGCTGTAGATCACAAAAGCTTGGAGAGCACACATGTAAGAAGGGATCACATATAAATCCAGTATTAAATCATGTAGGAATTTAGGAAAGAATCCTGCTGCTCCATATATATAATTTATACACAAATTACACAAAAAAATATACATTGGTTCATGAAGAGCTCTATCCAAGACAATAACCACACTGAGCCAAATGTTAACAAACAATATCAGTGCATAGACAAGCAGAGTGCATGTGAAATATATGTGCCTAAATGATTTAGAGCCTTTAGGTTCCATCAGAGTGTAGGTGGTAAAATAGGTCCTGTTGTCCATTATCGATTTATGTTCCTCCACAAATTTGTCCCGATCTAAAAAGCATGGTGATTTGATTCATTTGTAAATATTCCCTGGATACGACCAATGAAACCAACAATTAATCTCATGTAATTGGTTAACACTAACATCAATGTTCTAGCTTGAAAATACAGTATACACCAAAAATGACATACATTCTTTAAAAACTCAGTGAGTGCTACAGTAACACCAATTAACCATTACTATTATCTTGAGTTGTTATCTTGCATATTGAGAGTCAAAATATGGAGGCTCTGAAGACATTGCATGCTTATAAAGAACTTTTTTACACTGAGAAAATTCTCTGAGGCTCTAGAAAAGGGGTTGGCAACTGAGGTGTAATAGTAAGATGACAAAGGTATCTACCTTGTAATAGTATGTACATAATTACTTTACAAACATAAAGGGATCAGTCCCAACAAATTGTTATATTAAGTTTAGAAGGAAGACATATAGTACCAATGGGCACACTGCAAAACAGAACCAACTTGATTCTTCTCCTTTTTTTTATGATATTAAAGCAGGATTTTAACACTTCTGATTAGGGCTCTCTCCAAAACAATGATCATACTGAGACAAATGTTAACAAAAAATATTAGAACATAGAGAAGCCTCATTGGAGCCTCTTGGTTCCAATAGGGTGTAAGTTGTAAAATAGGCCATATTATTCATCATTTATTTATTGTGGCCAAATGTAATTGTGCAAAATCTGTCAAATGTTTAGACAATCAAAATTTGTGAGTCTAAGGGAATATTCAGTAAACTTTGAGATTGCACGGCTACTTTTTACCATTTTGTCACGCATCAAAATAATTAAATCTTACCAATATAATTTTAGATTGTAAGATTCCTTGTTAGAATAAATTTCAATATTCTTAAAAAAGGGTGCATGTTGCATTGTGTTGTATATAAGCCAGAATTTAATTTACACTGGATGTGAACATTACTTTTAAAAGTTGAATATCATAAAATAGCACTCAATTTGCCATCAGATATTTTGCAATGATAAGGGAAAGTTTGAATATATTGTCTTAGTTTAATTACATTGATTGATCGATTGATTGATTGGTTGGTTGATTGATTGATGTAAAATTTTGAGCAGACAACATTAGGCTACCACATTCTAATTCAACATGAAACTGAATGGATAGTATAATGTTTATTCATCAACTATGGAGCTGCTGTATACTTAACCATAAACATAAAACTATTTCCAAATAAACTAACTAAATAACTTCAAAAACTTCCCTACTTTTTTGTCTCACAGCCTGTTGCCCAGGGACTTAAATGACCTGAGAGGACAATAAAGAGATGCAATAATCCCTTGGATCCAGAGATCATTAACTATCATAGTTTGATAATTGTCTCCTTGAGCCATACTTTCTCTGTGGCTGGACCCAACTGTGAGACCAAAGGACATATCACAGTAGTCTTCATAGTTATGACAGACAGGCCACTGATCTTCGTTATAGTTTTTTTTTTTATGTTCAATGTGAGTGAGAGCTGTCACTGAATTGAAAGGGAGATTTTTTTTTTTTTCACTCATTTACTCTCAGAAACCAACATATGGCAGATTCTGTCTGACATGGAGAGTTCTGTAAAGCTGTAAGGTTTTCAATGCATGTGGAAGTCATTGATGTGGTTTGGACACTTACATCATACTAAAAATTTAATAATGTCATTGCGTTAAAAATAAAACAAGTGGCCTTTTCACAGAACTAACTTTACTATAGTCTTCTGAGCCATTTTTGGAAATTACTTTCAACCAATTATTTTCAAGGGGATTTTAGGTGAATATATAAAGTCGGTTCCCCTCAAGTTCACCCAGACTGACCAAATATGTGCAAAGAATATTGCACCTGAAAGAACCATTTACCAGATCATCAAGAACTTCAAGGAGAGAGGTTCAACTGCAGTGAAGAAGACTTCAGGATGTCCCAGAGTGTCCAGCAAGCGCCAGTACTGTCTCCTCCTGAGGAGTCTGAGGAGTCAGCTACGGAATCGTGTCACCACCAGTGCAGAACTTGCTCAATATTGGCAGCAGGTTGGTGTCAGTCCATCTGCAAGCACAGTGAGGCAAAGAATTTTGGACAATGGCCTGGTGTCAAGAAGGGCAGTAAAGAAGCCACTTCTCTCCAAGAAAAACATCAAGGACAGACTGAAATTCTGCAGGAAGTACAAGGATTGGACAGCAGAAGACTGGTGCAAAAATATTTTCTCTGATGAAGCCCCCTTCCGACTGTTTGGGACATCTGGAAAATCGATAGTCCGGAGAAGAAAAGGTGAACGCTACGATGAGTCCTGTGTCGAGCCAAAAGTGAAGCATCCTGAGACCATCCATGTGTGGGGTTGCTTTTCATCCAAGGGAGTGGGCTCTCACAATTCTGCCCAAAAACACTGCCATGAATAAAGAATTGTATCAAAACGTCCTGCAAAAGCAACTTCTCCCAACGATCCAGGAGCCATTTTGTGATGATCTGTGCATTTTCCAGCATGATGGAGCAACATGTCACAAGGCAAGAGTGATAATGATGTGGCTCGGAGATCATTACATTGACATTTTGGATCCGTGGCCAGGCAACTCCCCGGATCTTAATACCATAGAGAACCTGTGGTCAATCCTCAAAAGGCGAGTGGACAAGCAGAAGCTCACAAATTGTGATCAAATCTGAGTACTAATAAGTCAAGAATGGATCGCCATCAGTCAGGATTTGGCCCAGAAGCTGAAATCCAGCATACCAGAGCAAATTGCAGAGGTTATGAAGAACAAGGGTCAACATTGTAAATACTGACATAAATTGAGCGTTTTTTCCAATAAAAGCCTTTCAAACTTATGAAACGCTTATAATTGTTTTCCAGTATACCATAGAAACATGTGAAAAAATTATCTACAAATACTGAAGCGGCAAATTTTGCAAAACACAAAGTTTATGTCACTGCCAATTATATTCCATGGCTATATATTTCTTTCAAATAAATGTCACTTGTTTGGACATATTGTCGAGTAATGGCAAAGCATTCATAAGGGTCTAAATAATTTTTAGGGCCACTGTATATGTGACATAATGGTTGCTTTGTTAAACTAAAACATAAACTGTTCTTGATGACAAACTTGTTCCAGGTGACAAATCAAATTATTATCTCAAGGCCAATAGCCTCAGGTCTGGGTTCATGTAAATGACTTGTATAGGCACTATGGCTTTTGTGACTAACTAATGTGTTTGATTGTTGGCAGTGATGATTAAGAATTGTGATTCTCAAGTTCAAGCATCTTGTGGATTCAGTGATAGTGAAAATCAATGTAAATAGGCAAAGTACTGAACTTAACAAAAGGAACAGTTTCATTACATCGCCTTCACAATCTTTGATTGCACAAACTACCTAATGAGACCATGGATCCAACAGAATTAGAATTGAAGGTCTTCTGGCAGACACTGTCAGGCAGAGCATCTGGTAACAGCATAATTATGTTACAACTCATTATGTATAATTAGCATATAAAAGGAACAGCCACAATATATTCTCATGCTGTAGGCTTATAAAAAATGTTGAGGATGGAAGAGGCCACTAATTCTCATGATCAACAAAGAGCTTCATACAAAAATCTGCCAAAATAACAAACCTTTACATTATATTTTATCAGTCAGTTACTGTTTTGCAAACAAACTGCAGATAAAAGACGATAAGTAGTTTAGTCAAAATTAAATAACATGTTAAAAAAATCAAAGAAAACCTACATTCAGAGGCCTGTGGACTTGATTTTCTTGGAATAGAGGAAAACATCTGAACATGGCAATATATATTTAAGCAAATATGCGTTGATAATACAGGGCTAAAAAGCAATCCATTCCAATATATTTACTTACACATATTTGATGTGTGGAATAAGTAGAACAATTAAAATATATATTTTTAAAGGCCAACAGTATACAAATGTATTTATTTCTATAAATCTCTTGACATGTCTTGCTACTGTTTCTCATAAACATTTGTGATCATGTTTAATCGCTATACCTTTGAGAAAAGGTATATTTGTAACTACATAAACATGTTAATTGGGGTCATTATTTCTCAAAACAAGAAAATTCCCAGGGGGACAATTTAAAGTAGCCACTAATGAGTCTAAAGTAAAAGCTCATCAAACTGAGCCCAATGGACAAAATCACACCAAGGCCATAATGACCTCCCTTAAGTGGCCCTGATATTGTAATGTGGAAACAATGTGTAAGAGCTTGATGCAATCATAACACAGTTGTTTTCCACCTTTTAGCTAAAAATAATAATAATAATAATGATATTAATTTAAAAACACATGTGACATTTTCACCTTGAGTTTGACCAGTACTTTGATCTGAAGGCCTATTTACAATTAATACATTTGATTGTACTTAACTACTTGATTGATTATACCGTTGTTTTCTAATGTCTGTCCTAGCCTATTTTTCATAACTTTTATAATGATATTCTTTTGAGCACATTGGTGTCTGCTAAAGAGACTGTAAATAAGGCAATATTCTTAATAATTTGTAATGACTAAATAATATATAGCATTATCATAATTTTAAAGACAAGACAAAAGACGTACAAAAGATCATTTGTACATTACTTTAAACATATAAGCCTATTGCCAGACTTTTGAAGTTTAATCACATGCAGGATATTAATTATTTATTTCAATCATTTAATTTCACTAGTTAAAATGATAATTCTTGGTAACAGCAATGGAATTACTACTAGTGAAAATGGCCATTCTTGATATCAGTAATCACAATAGCACTAGTAAAAACAACATGATGTCATGAGAATTCATCACAATAGTGCAAGGTGGTGATCTCGTAACCTGACCTCTTGTCTCAATTCAAAGGATACTTAAACTGGCGGCCAAAAGTTTATATTAATGTATTTTGCTGTTTCGATATGAAATTACTACAATAATTCACCAAAGTGGCATTCAACTGATCACAAAGTATAGTCAGAACATTACTGATGTAAAAAACAGCACCATCACTATTTGAAAAAAGTAATTTTTTATCAAATTTAGATTCCAGCAGCCATCACTCCAACACATTATCCTTGAGTAATCATGCTAAATTGCTAAATTGGAACTTGAAAATCACTTGCCACTATATCAAACACAGTTGAAAGATATTTGGTTTGTTAAACGAAGCTTAACATTGTTTTTGTGTTTGTTTTTGAGTTGCAAAAGTATGCAATAGACTGGCATGTCTTAAGGTCAATATTAGGTCAAAAATGGCAAAAAGAAACAGCTTTCTCTTGAAACTCATCAGTCAAACATTGTTTTGAAGAATGAAGGCTATACAATACTTCAAATTGCCACAAAAAGAAACTGAAGATTTCAAACAAAGGTGTACACTACAGTCCTCAAAGAATATTAAAGGACAACTGGCTCTAACAAGGACAGAAAGACATGTTGAAGTCCAGAAGTACAAAAAAACAAGAGGATAAGTACATCAGAGACTCTTGTTTGAGAAATAGATGCCTCATATCATCAGCTGACAGCTTCATGGAATTCTACCTCTTGAATTCTATTCTCGGTTACCTCTTATCTTTGAGAAAAGGCCAATGAGAATTGGTGAACATAATTTTCATGCCCCTCTCCCAGACATACGGGTATAAAAGGAGGGAAGCGTGTGTCTGTTCAGACTGATTTTTTCTTTGGAGCTGAGCAGTTGTGTTTCAGCGAGCTGAGTAAACCCCACTGCTGTTCCACTCACCTCTACAGAGCATACACTGATGGAAATACAGCGCATTTCAGTGGCTTTACTCTTCTTCTACGCCCCTGAGCGATTCGACAGCCCTCTAAAAGAGTATATATTTCTCTAAAAGTGTAAACACATTGACGTTGAACGTCTTTTTAAAAGACGCGTCTTTTTCAAGATGTCCTTCCGTCTTTGATGTCATTCCTGGATGCGGTCGTTACCTCTCCGCTTCTGGCGGCCACGGGCGCTGCCTCTTGTGTCAGGGCAGAGATCACACAGAGGCAGTATTTGCCGTCTCAGGGCGGGTTCGCATCCTGCCCCGGCACGTTTCAAGACCCCGCACCCCGTCTGCTTGTCGCCAAGGGTGTCCCCCTGCAGAAGTAACACAGGCTCTGCCGCAGTCCAACCCAGTGGGCCGGCCTCGGCGTGCAGCCAAAGGCAGGAAGCAGACGCCACCCATCTTATGGCCGGCTGCCAAGAACCTAAGGAAGGCTTTGAAGTGCCGCTGAGACAGGCTGCCCAGGAGGTCCGGAATCTGCACTTCGGGAGCTGGTAAGAAGACCACTCACTCACAAGAAAAGAAAAAGTTCAAGAAAAGAGTAGTTTCCTCACTTCCTGGGCCCTATTCTCTGTGTCCACGTCTGTCGTTATCACGACCACCGGGCACCATTTCTTTATGGCAGGTGCCCAGCTGTGGCACTAATCCACCACCGATGTGATGGCCTCCACTGGCTACGAGGACGAAATTCTTCCTCTCCCGTCCCAGGCTGTTCCGGGAGCTGTCCCAAGGAGCCAGGTAAGTGCTTTGATTTCCCTGGACTCGGCACGGACACAAGTGGCAACTCAGACTCTGCCCCGTCACAAGGCCCCGTCCGGCAGTACATTGGACACGATTGTTCCCTTGGTCCCCCTCGCGCGGAGCTTGTGGGCATAGCTCGTGCTCCCCAAACCATTGCGATGGCTGATCAGGACTTGATGACTTCGCTATGCGATTCAGTTCACCTGGCGCCCACCCAGGTTCAACGTCGTCCGCTTCACTGCGGTGAGAGGAGAGAACGCAGCTGCCTTGTGCATGGAGATAGAGCCTGTCCCTCCAGCTGAGATGAAGAAGGGGTTTTACAGCCCCTACTTCATCGTACCCAAAAAAGGCGGCGGGTTGCAGCCAATCTTGGACCTGCCAGTTCTGAACCAGGCTTTGCACAGACTCCTGTTAAAGATGCTGATGCAAAAATGCATCTTAGCGAGCATCCGGCATCAGGACTGGTTCGAGGCAGTAGACCTGAAGGACGCATACGTCCATGTCTCGATCCTTCCTCGACACAGACCCTTCCTTCGGTTCACTTTCAAGGAACGGGGATACCAGTACAAGGTCATCCCCATCAGTCTGTCCCTGTCACCTCGCGCATTCACGAAGGTTGCAGAGGCAGCCCTTGCCCCGTTAAGGGAAGTGGGCATTCGCATCCTCAACTATCTTGACAACGGGCTCATTCTAGCCCACTGGCGGGACCTGTTGTGAGTGCCCAGTATCCTGGTGCTCATGCACCTCAGCTGATTGGGGCTTTGGGTCATCAAACTGTCTGTTCAGCCCTTGGTAAAACCTAGTGTTCCTACGGGCAAAAGTTCCCCTAGGCAAGGTCTCCAGGCACGTTGTGGTTATAACGGACACCTCCAATCCTGACTGGGGCACTGTGTGCAACAGGCACACATCTGCCGGTCCCTGGACTGGCCCGTGGCTGCGTAGGCACATCAACTGACTCGAGTTGCTGGCGGTATTATTTTCCCTGCGGAGACCATTGCCATTGATCTGGGGCAAGCATGTGTTGGTCCGTTCGGACAACACAGTGACGATTGCATACATCAACCACCAAGGCAGCCTACGCTCTTGTCGAATGTTGCAGTTCACCCAACGTCTCCTCTGGATTCAGCAGCGACTCAAGTCGTTGCGAGCAGCTCATATCCTGGGCTACCTCAACAGTACAGCGGACATGCTGTGGCAGCAGGTCACACTCAGGGGAGAGTGGAGACACCACCCTCCAAAGGTACAGCTGATTTGGAGTTGATTTTGGGCAAGCGCAGGTAGACCTATTCGCTTTCTGGGAATCCTCTCACTGCCCGCTCTGGTATTCTCTGACCGAGGCTCACCTTGGCACAGACGCACTGGCACACAGATGGCCCCTGGGGCTGCACAAATATGCGTTACTCCCAGTGAGCCTTCTTGCACAGACCTTGTGCAATGTCAGGGAGGATAAGAAGCAGGTCATCCTAGTGGCTCCTTATTGGCCCACCCAGACTTGGTTCTCGGAACTCATACTCCTTGCTACAGCCCCCCCTGGCGAATTGCCCTGAGGAAGGACCTTCTTTCTCAGGGACGGGGTACCATCTGGCACTCATGACCAGACCTCTGGAATCTCCATGTCTGGCCCTTGGATGGGACATGGAAGACCTAAGAGGCTTACCACCTGCAGTGGTAGACATGATCACTCAGGCCAGGGCTCCCTCGACAAGGCAGTGGAAAGGAAGCACTGTCTCCAAACAGGGTCAAACTCCACTGGTTCATTGACGCCATCGCTATGGCATATTACGCCCAGGAAATGCGCCACCCGGCGGGGCAGCATCCCATTCTATCAGGACTGTAGCGGCCTCCTGGGCTCTAACCAATGCCGTCTGTTTAGCGGACATCTGCAGAGCAGCAGGCTGGACAACACCTAGTACCTTTGCGAGGTTCTAGAACTACAGGGTTGAGTCGGTTTCATCCTGTGTATTGTCAGGTTCAACCAGGTAAGTCTCGGCACAGCTGGCCAGGTGTACCGCTTGGATATAGCGCCTTTCCCCTCCCTTGCGGTAAGTCCATGTGACGTATTCCCAGTCTAAAGCCACCCCCCTCTCCGGGCAGTGTGTGGTCTCTGTGGTGTCCTCCTCTTCAGATGGACACTCCCCGACATGGACCTTACAGTATATGGCCCCCCAGTGAAGGGGTCAACCGGTCCTTATTTTTTGAGCAGTCGACTTGTTCCTGACACCTACAAATGCATTGGCCATAGTTACGTGATGGTCTGGTATGCTGGCTATGAGGCACACAGAGCTCTGCCCATCGTTGTGCCATTTTCCATAAGGACCCCTAGTGTCACTATATCGACATAATGTTGAGTGAGTGACAAAAGGGGAATGTCATGGTTTCTAACGTAACCTCCGTTCCCTGATGGAGGGAACAAGATATTCTGTATGCAGACTCATCTTCATCTCGGATTATGCCAATGACAGTGGTGTTGTCTGCAAACTTCAGGAGCTTGACAGAGGGGTCCTTGGTGATGCAGTTGTTGGTGTAGAGGGAGAAGATTAGTGGGGAGAGAACACATTCCTGGGGGAACCAGTGCTGATTGTACAAGTGCTGGAAGTGAATTTCCCCTGTCTCACAAGCTGCTACCTGTCCGTCAGAAAGCTAGTAATACACTGGCAGATAGACATGGGAACAGAGAGTTGGTGTAATTTAGTACAGAGAATATCTGGGTTGATGGTGTTGAAAGCCAACCAGGCTATTCAAAAAGGATCCTTACATATGTCCCTGGTATGTCCAGATGTTGCAGGATATGATGCAATCCCATTTTGACTGCATCATCCACAGACCTGTTTGCTCGATAAGCAAATTGAAGGGGATCTAGAAGGGTCCACTGATATCCTTTAGGTGGGCCAACACCAGTCTCTCAAATGACTTCATGACCACAGACATCAGGGCGACAGGTCTGTAGTCATTAATTTCTGTAATTTTTGGTTTCTTTGGGACAGGAATGATGATTGAGCGTTTGAAGCAGCAGGGAACTTCACACTGCTCCAATGATCTTTTGAAAATCAGTATGAAGATGGGGGCCAGTTGGTTAGCACAGGATTAAGACATGCAGGTGAAATGCCGTCAGGGCCTTGTGCTTTCCTTATCTTTTACTTATCTTGATGGCACACATCATCTTCACAGATCTTAAGTGCAGGTTGAGTAGCAGGAGGGGGGAGGAGGGAGGCTGCAGGGGGTGTTAGTGTTTGTGTGAAGTGAAGGTCAGAGCGGATGTGGGGCGTGTGATTGGGCCTTTCAAATCTACAGTAGAACACATTCAGGTCCCCAGCCAGTTGGTTGTCCACCACAGGGTTGGGGGTAGGAGTCCTGTAATTCATAAGATGTTTCATGCCACTCCACACTGATGCAGGGTTGTTAGCTGAACTTGTGTTTCAGCTTCTCAGAGTATCTGTTTTTAGCCAATCTGATTTCCTTATTCAGTGTGTTCCTGGCCTGATTGTACAAGAGTTTACCCCCACCACTGTAAGCATCCTCTTTGGCCTGATGAAGCTGCCCGAGTTCTGCTGGAAACCATAGTTCCCTATCAAAAAGCTACACTTTGATGCTGCGCTGATTTAGCGCTTTGGGAACATATTTAGGAGTGACCAGCTGTGAATATGTGTGCAACACGTCAATGAAAATGACTAGAATTTATAGCCTCTGCTGGTGACATCATCAGGATGCACCTGAAGCAGGGCTATAAATAGATGCATCACAGGTGCATCGTCAGGTCTTTTGTCATCAGACCACTCTGTGTGTGTGTGTGTGTGTGTGTGTGTGTGTGTGTGTGTGTGTGTGTGTGTGTGTGTGTGTGTGTGTGTGTTGTGTTTCTCAAGCTGTCAGAACTTTCTTTTCCTCTGTTAGGAGTTAGAATTTGTTAGGCAGTGTGCAGAAAACCTTTTCTCCTTTCCAAGAATTAGTGTGAAGCAAAGCAAGCAGTGTGTGTTCCCGTGTTTACACTCTATGGCTGAAACGGACACACACCAGTTTTGTTTTGTGTGTTTGGGGGAAGAGGCCACTCTTGCATTGGGGCGGGTGCGAGCATTGCGATCTGTTTACAGTCAAAATGCTTCGCACCCGTCTCACTTACTTCCAAGACCCAGCGCCCACTCCTGTCAATCAGGGCAGTTTATATCCCTGGATGCCTGAATGTGGGAGCAGATGTACTGTCCAGACAGAAAATACAGATGGGTGAGTGGAAACCCAGAGGTAGTGGAAAAAATCTGGTTGAGATTTTATAGAACCTCTTTGCCTCCCAACAGACAGTGCAATGTCCCCTCTACTGCTTCACCAGTAGGTGTCAGGGCTCATTCTACCAGAGGGGTCGCCTCTTCTAAAGCCTTGGCCAGAAGTGTCCCTCTGCAGCATATTTGTTATGTGGCAGGCTGGTCCTCTCCTCACACATTCATAAGATTTTATAGTTTGAATGTTCATGCCACTCCGGGCTCTTATGCCCTTGAGTCAACATCATAAGCTCATGTCTGAGACCTCTTGCGCTCTTGTGAGCACAACTACACAACCGTAAGGGGTTGCTGCGGCATGGTTATTCTCGTTCCCAAAGCGCTAAAATCAATGAAGCACAGCATCTCGTTCCGCTTTTATCAGGGAACAGGGGTTACAGTTAAGTAACCCGAGACGTTCCCTGTCAAAAAGCTACACTCTGATGCTGCGCTTCATTGCCGCACTGGGATGCCCCAGGACTGCTCTTCAGACAAAATACCTGACGATGCACCTGTGACGAATCTATTTATAGCCCTGCTACAAGTGCATCCAATTGATGTCACCAGCAGAGGCTATAAATTCTAGTCAATTTCATTGACGTGTTGCACACATATTCACAGCTGGTCACACCTAAAGCTTTTCCCAAAGCGCTAAAATTAGCGCAGCATGTCATTCCGCTTTTATCAGGGAACAGGGGTAACAGTTAAGTAACCCGAGACATTTCTACTGTTGTACATTTTAATTTAATTGATTACATTTTAGATCAAACAACAGCACAGCTCAAATAAAGATGATAACTGATTCAAGGTCAGTTATTAAATAATTATTGCCCCCCACCACCCCCCCGCCACGACACGGTTAAAACCTAGATTAAAAACCTGGATTACGACTCGGACCTGGACCACCTGGAGGACTATATTGACAAATGCTTCAAAAGACTTTGTACAATGGGTCGATCACGCAAAGCCAAAAAACCGCGCACTTCGGATTCTCCCATACCAACTGATTTTTCGTCGTCACCAACATCACCAACAACCACTCCTGTCAAAACAAACTGCTGTTCTGATATACTTTTCTCAATCAACGAGCGCTTATCTAACTTGGATTCTAGACTCTCACTAATCGAAGTACTTCACAAAGAATTCCAAAACCTTCGCCATAGCCTGGAATACAGTCAACAACAAGTCGATTCGCTCACAGAAGAAAACAAATCACTTAAAAGCTCCGTGGGCACACTCACCGCAGAACTTTCCACTGTAAACACTCAACTCACCTCCGTCACCGCTGAGAACAAAGCTATACAAGAAACCATCCTGGATTTACAATCACGTAGTATGAGAGACAATTTAATTTTTTCCGGAATTGCCGAATCATCCACCGAAGACCCCGAAAAATCTGTTAAGGACTTCATGGTTAACCAGCTCAAACTTACACCAGAGACTGTGGAGTGCATCACCTTCCATCGCGTACATCGTTTAGGACAGAAACTCCTCAACTCCACTCGACCCCGGCCCATCATCGTAAAATTTGAACATTTCAAACAAAAAGTACTGGTTCAGCGACAGGGCCGGCAGCTAAAAGGGACCCATTACGGACTCAACGACCAATTTCCACAAGAAATCATCCGCAGACGTAAACTACTCTTCCCCATCCGCAAGACAATGATGAATCAAGGTAAAAAAGCAATCATTACAGTAGACAAATTATATATTGATGGACAATTGTTCAGAGACAAGGACACTACTCCCTGGCTTTACTAATTCTAGAAACTGTGAAATGATGTATAGACAAAAGACCCCTGCTCCTGTCTCGTTGTAACCCCCCCAATCAATATTCTTACATTAAACTACTTGCACCACTCACACACATTGTATACTAAATGCTCCAAATTAACCTTTATGCTCATTGCTTATATGTTTTGTTGTTAGTTATAGGTATTTATGTTTGTCCTGTTTTGTTTGTCTTTTGGTATCGTAGATTTACAAGTACACACACACACACACACACACACACACACACACACTCACACACACACATACATATGCAGACCTATGCTCACACGACATAATTATGAAATAAACACTATAGGTTCATGCAATTAAAATTCTTAACTTGGAATATTCGTGGAGTTGCTTCTCAAACAAAAAAAAACAAAGTCCTAAGTTACCTAAAAAATACGCAAGCTGATATATGTCTTCTACAGGAAACACATTTCTCACAATCTACACAAAACAGTTTAAAAACTACACATTTTAACCACTGTTTTTCCTCCTACTTTAATTCAAAACAAAGATAAACAAAAAACAAAAAAATACAATTTAACCACCATACAACCATTTCAGACCCTGAAGGCCGTTTTATCATTATTAACATTTCAATCAATAATAATCCAATCACAATTGGCAACATTTATGGACCAAACTCTGATGATCCCTCCTGCTTTTTAAATTTCTTTTCCTCTTTTTCAAACTTTTCCAGCGGTCCAATAATTATAGGGGGAGACTATAACACTGTAATCAATCCATCATTGGACAGGTCAAAACATACAGGGAAATCCTGGCAGTCCTCCAAAACAATAAAACAGTTCATGAGTGATTTTGGTCTTGGTGATGGTTGGAGGCTACAACACCCACTCGCCAGAGAATACACTTTTTATTCTAATGTCCACAAAACCTACTCCCGCATTGATTTCTTTCTAACCAGTAATTCAATCATACCAAATACATTGAAACCAAAATTCATCCCATCATTATTAGTGATCATTCTCCGGTAACTCTCACATGGAACCCACCTGCAATACAGAGGCACCCCACCAGATGGCGTTTTAATACATCTCTCTTGAAAGATCTAGAATTTGACAGCTACTTCAGGAGAGAGTGGACATCCTTCCTTGAAATAAATGACTCTCCAAAGTCACCAGCATCACTACTACACTACTTCGTCAAGAAACTTTCCACCATAGCAATAAATCCGGAAAATATCTAGCCAGTCAAATTAAAAGAAATAAAGAAAAAACAGCTATAACATCCATTAGAAACTCAGCAGGGAAGCTAACTAATTCACCAATTGAGATAAACAAAATATTTAAAGAATACTATACAAAATTATATTCATCTGATCTGGACCCAAACCAAGAAGACATAACCCAATTCCTCGATAACACCATTCTACCAAAACTTAATCTGGAACAAATGAACTCTCTCGAATTACCAATCACTGAAAAAGAACTTCACTCTGCACTAAAACACATGCAAAATAATAAAGCACCAGGACCGGATGGCTTCCCTGCTGAGTTCTACGAACATTTTTGGTCAATTTTATACCCACTATTTAGTAGAACAATAACGGAAATAAAACATAATGCAAAATTCCCATTCCACATGAATACAGCGCTCATATCACTCATTCCTAAACCTAACAAAGACCACACCCTTACATCTAACTACCGTCCTATTTCACTTATAAATGTCGACATAAAAATTATTAGCAAAGCATTATCCCATAAAATTGAAAAAATTATACCTCATATCATCCACCCTGATCAGACCGGCTTTATAAAAGGCAGACACGCATCCAACAATACCCGCAGGTTATTTAATGCATTACTCATCAGTACAACAGAAAGATACATTCATTGCCACATTAGATGCTGAAAAAGCTTTTGATAGGGTCAACTGGAAATTTTTATTCACCACATTACAAAAATTTGGCTTTGGAGAGTCATTTATTAACTGGATCAAGATTTTATACACATCACCATCTGCCACAGTCACAACCAATGGACTAACCTCACAAAGCTTCACACTGTACAGGGGGACGAGGCAGGGATGTCCACTCTCTCCATCCCTATTCACTATTTTTATTGAACCCTTAGCAGCAGCTATCTGCCAAAACCCAGCAATCAAAGGTATTGAAACACTACAACAAACACATAAAATTTCACTTTATGCAGATGATATTCTACTATTTATACAAGAACCTCTAGCATCTACTCAAGAAATAATTAAAACAATCCAGTCCTTTTCAAAAATATCAGATTATGCAATAAACTGGAATAAATCTTCCGTCCTCCCTTTACATAAAACCAAATGGGATGTGGCACCCCACCAATCACCTATACCTATATGTCATGATTACATCACTTACTTAGGCATTAAGATTTCCTCCAGACTGTCAGAGTTGGTAACACTCAACTTCACACCACTGCTAAAAAAAATAGAAGACGATTTGCTTCGATGGCTCAACCTTCCAATCTCCATAATTGGCAGGATAGCAGTAATAAAAATGACGACTTTACCAAAAATTAATTATCTATTTTCGATGATTCCAACCCACCCCACACTCACCTGGTTTAAATCACTAGACTCCATTATCACTCACTTCCACTGGAAAAATAAAACACCAAGGATAAAACTCACTACACTACAAAAAAACAAGGTTCAAGGAGGACTAGAAGCATCAAATTTGTATTATTACTCAATGGCTAACCAACTGCAATACATATACAAATGGATCCACCCCACCCAATCCGATACTATATGGCTAGATATAGAACAATCACTATGCAAAGAATTAAATATAGCTGACATACCATTCCTCACCAAATCAATCAAACAACACACATGTTTTAATGCAGTAACTATAGCTGCCACTCTGACAGCCTGGTGGAAATTTCACCAAATCACAAATTCTATACTAGCTCCATCTAACCTCACCCCACTGTGGAATAACCGTGACTTCATAAGCAATAAGAAAACACTGAATGTTAGCACATGGGCTGAAAGGGGTATCACCCACATTAACCATATTTTCAAAACTAACACATTAACAACATTTCCGCAATTGGCCCAGGAGTTTGGCATCGGGAGCAATGAATTTTTAAAATACTTACAACTCAAATCTTCTGTTCTGGCAAAAATAAACATCAGAGCCACAAATTTAGAACTTCCACCGGCAATATCAGACTTGGTTAACATTTCCTCTCCAAAGAAACTTCTCTCTAAAATATACAAAATGATTTCAAATCAACTTCAGACCATAGACTTACCAACAATAAAATGGGAAAACGATCTTTCAGTAGCTCCTGATACCAACTTCTGGACCCAAATCTGTAAAAACATCTTTCTCATGTCCAAAAATGCAAATCTTCAGTTAATACAATACAAAACACTTCATAGAACACATTACACGGGCAATAGATTAGCCAAAATGGGTTTCACATCAGAAGTTTGCACACATTGCAATCACAATTCTATAGATACATACATCCATGCAACCTGGCACTGCACTCCAATCAAGCACTTTTGGGAAGAGGTCACACAGTCACTATCCACTATGGTCGGCTACCACATCCCATTATCGCCCTCTCTTTGCTTGTTGGGGGACCTCACAATAATCACTGATAAAACTATAAACTCTAAAATGCTCCTCATAGCTCTAACCATCGCAAAGAAAACTATCCTCATGAACTGGAAAACTCGTAACAAAATACACATTAACCATTGGAAAAATCTTATTACAGACTTCATTACAATGGAATACACATCTCCCCCTTATAATTACGCATCTGAAACCGACCTCTGCCATCCAACACTTTCTGGTCTCTTACAACTATGAATCCTCTCTCTCCTTTCAACTTCGACTCCTCCCTCCTTTTTAATCAACCCACGGATATTACTATATTTTTGTCATCATTGCCATTATTATCATTATTGTTACTGTTATGATTACTATATATATAATTTTTTTTTTTTTTTTTCTGTTGTTATTGTCGTTGCTCTCATCATTGCTATCACCATTGCCATCATTGTCATCAGTATCATTATTGTTATTATTAATACTATTATTATTATTACCATTGTTAGTACTGTTTTGGAATTACTAACCTGGTGTTTTCACTACTGCTGTAGTTAAATTAATTGATTGTTTCCAAAATTCCCCCCTAATCTTTTCATGTGTTTTTAATGCATCACAACGTAGAATAGAGAGGAAAAGTTTCATTTTAAAATAAAATGTATGTATGTATATATACACTGAAAAACCTCAAACACTTAGGCAGGCAAGACAGGAGAGAAGTGGTTTCCATGGTACAGCATCTCTGTCCCAAGTTGAGACACTCTCACACTGTACCCCTTGTTTTAATGCACATTAAACACTACACATAACATACAGAGAGAAAAATAAATAAATAAATAAAAATAAATAAATAAATAAATAAATAAATAAATTTTTTAGGAGAAAATAGGGATTGAAGAGATGTGGGGGGAGGGTTATCTTATATTATCTTATTAAAGTCTCTTTTATTTTTGAAGAGTGCTGACAATGGTAATTGTTACATAGGAGGAAAGATGGAAATAAGAATAGAAATAAAAATTGACTGATACAATGTTGGCAGCATGTTGGTAGTGAGGAGTGGTGGTGGTGATGGTAATGATGATGGTAATAAATAATAAATGCTTATTTTGCTTATGCACACACACACACACACACACACACACACACACACACACACACACACAGTTATTTTCACTTCTGGAATTATGGAATTACTATATTGTTCGTTAATGCACTATTTTGGTTTGTATACAAACCAAAATAGTGCATTAACGAACATGTCTGTCTGTTAATAAAAAAAAAAAAAAAAAAAAATTAAATAATTATTTACAGAAATGCATATATGCACTTCAGCTACACATGCACACAGAGAACTGAGATAGTGTGACCAGGGTCCAACTTGGCCAAAGAGACACAGATCACCTTAATGATGATATTACACCAAACAACTATTTGCAGCAAAGCATAAATAATGCAACAAAAGAGCTAAAACATCTATGAATTCTTAATAACAATTATTTAAATTCCCCAATCTGTTCCCTCTGACCAAGGAAATATAATTCAAGCAGCAAGGGATTGTGGGTATTCCCCGTAGTATCAATTTTGTACTCAGTACTTTGAGTTATTAACACTTCAAATCTTAAATCTATGGATTTTTCAGAAAAATTAATTCAATGAAGTTGAATATTTGAGTTATGAGTCCAAAACTTGACATTTCAAGTAATAATTAAGACAACTTGATATTTTCAGTACTGATAACTTTAGGGTTTACAGTGCATTTATTGAACCACTTGAGTCTGATGGATTATTTTATGCTGACTTTATCTGCTTTTTGGTGCTTCAAAGGCCTAATCACAATTCTCCTGCATTGTATGGACCTACAGAACTGAAATATCCTTCTAAAAAGCTTTGTTTTGTTCTGCAGAAGAAAGAAAGTCACACACATCTTAGAGGGCATGAGGGTGAGTAAATGATGAGAGAATTAACAATTTTGGGTGAACTAACCCTTTAAGTAAAAATTAAGTAAAATGTTTATACAATATTATTAGTTTGCCAGCACAATCTTACTTTAACAGCCACAAACAATTTACAAGTCTCTTTTTTCTAGAGGCAGCAACAGAGCCATTTGGAGAGTAGGCTGAGGTGACCATGCGTACCAACTTTTGGGGAACACTGTGGGTGTGCCATGCTCTTGTGCCAATACTTAAACCCAATGTTCGGGTGGTCAACGTGTCCAGCTTTGTTAGCAAGAGGTCCCTTGATCAGTGCAGCCCTGAACTACAGGCAAAGTATGAGTGAATCAGGTTTTTATAATAAGTTAATTATAAATACCATATCAACCTTATTGTAAATATCATAAATTACACACCCGATAAATACCATATACGGTTTTTATTATTGTTTTGTGTTTTACCTTATGTCAGATTAAGAAATATACAGATGTCAGAGGAGGAGCTCTGCCTGTTGATGGGAGAGTTTGTTCAGGCTGCACAGAACGGGGACCATGTAGCTCAGGGCTGGCCAAACACCGCCTAAGGTACCACCAAGGTAACAAACATCTGTATTTGTTCCTGAGATATGGACCCTACAAAGATCTTAAAGGAATAGCTCACCCATAAGTTACATTAATTTTCTTGCCCTCATATTGTTCCAAAACCATAAGACATTATATCTTCCATGGAACACAGAAGGAGATGTTTGGCAAAATGTTAGCCTCAGTAACCATTAATTGAATGGAATAAAGATGCAATGAAAATGAATGGAGACTCAGACTAACATTTAGGAATTTGGGGCTGGCAATGAAGCATTTTGTTTCTGTCTTTGTAGATCGGTGTGACTGTGCTTTCAAAGACCCTGGCCAGAGTTTTCACTGAGACAAGGCTTGGTGATGGTATCCTCCTGAACGCTTGCTGTCCAGGATTGGTGCGTACAGACATGGCTTGACCAAATTCTCCAAAATATCCAGAGGAAGGAGCAGAAACTTCCGTCTATCTGGCCTTGCTGCCAGAAGGGGCCAAATATCCACATGGACAGTTAGTGTGGGACAAGACTGTACAGGAATGGTAGAGTGAAAAAAGACCTACTCATCAGATCATTCCATCAAAAAAAACGTCATAATGCCATTTGATTTTTCTTTGATTCTGAAAGCAACTGGCAATTCCAAATTCACATGTGAAATGATATATGACTACATGTTGACATTATGTCGAGACTATGAATTTAATATTCTGTAAAATGCATATACTATATCATTCACACTAAATAAAACTCAACATAAAAAAAAAATTCTATACTTTGTTGAAAATAATTGTAAGGTTTTACTATATGATTCTGATCTTCATATATGATTTTCAATAATTGTTCAGTTTAATATGAGGTCACTTTTAAGATTCTTTAATCTGTGCTATGGACTTTCTCAACCTCAAATTATCTCACTTTAAGATAACATATTATGTCCTCTAATCTTTTATCTACACAAGAATGTTTTCTATCTGCAGTCTCTAAACATATATTCACTTTCTGTTTGCTCAAATAAGGACATTTCAGCTAAAGTCATCTGCATATTTTTGGATGCCTAAAGTACTGGTTAGAGGAAGGATTCTACTTGACTGTATTGGACAGAATAGACATTTATGCCCTTCCACCATCTTGATAACACTGATAAAATCAGTTATATGGGGTTAAAGGTAATAAGGCAGGAATTAGAGGACTTGGTGTGTTAATTAAAATGTTGGCAGTTCCTTGAAAAAATGTTATAATGATAATGGTATGGAGAAATCATATTTTAATGATGATGATGATGTATTGTAAAATCAATCAGAAAACCATTTTTTAACAAACAGATAAACGTTGTATTATTATTCATCTTTTGCATGGATTCTGTAAATGTGAGGAAAAAGTAAGTGCATGTAAAGCTCAGTTGTTCCACTAGAGTGCATCATAGGACTGACATTTGAAGAATACCCTCCATTAATTCACTCTAAATCCACATTTCTCTTTCTATTTTTATATGTCCATGATTAAGATGACATTAAGTATGCTGATTAATTTTTATCAAGTTATTATAGGTTATATGCCAAACTTTTATTGGCCCCTTTCATGGCTAAGTGATGTAGTGAAATCATGTTTCAAAACTGGAATGACTTTATTCTTCTCTTGTGTTGTTTCTTTTTGTTAATTAGGCCTCTTTGTTCATCTAAATGTAAACATAGTGATACATAAAGAGAATCCGTCTCGATTAAACAACTGTTATTCTCCAACTCATTAAACATTATTTTCAGTATGAGCTTAAATTAATATGCCATAATCAAGTAGGCAGCATACAAACAATTACTGTAACCTTTTAATTCACTTCCTTAATAATATTAGACAACAAAAGCCTTGCTAGCTATGTAGTCATAATAGAATTGGCTGGCAGGAAGCTTTCTTTCCTGAACACCTGTTACAAATAGAGACTTTAGAACAATTTATGAAGAGTCAACATTAAACAGAACACAATTGTGCAGCAAGACAACTGACTTTGTAGACAACTAAACAGCGTCTTAAATAACAGAAAACTACATTTGGGTACTAATATAATCATATTATGATATTGACAGTCTGTTTTGTAGTATAATGTTTTACACTTTTTTTAACCATCAATTTCCACTTTCACATTTTTCTTGTTTTGTTTTTGGCGATTCGAATTCTTTGCGCATATTGCCACCTACTGGGCAGGATTTATAGTAAAAAGGACTTAAATATTTATCTCTATCACATCCACACCTATCATGTTGCTTCTGAAGATATAGGTTTAACCACCGGAGTCTTAACTTTTATGCTGCCTTTATGTGCATTTTAGAGCTTTAAAATTTTGGTACCCATTCACTTGCATTGTGAGGATCTACAAAAAGCAACTGACATTTTCTTCCAAAAATCTTTGTTCACGTTCAGCAGAAAAAAGAAAGTCATATACATCTGGGATGGCATAAGGATGAGTAAATGATGAGAGGATAAACATTTTGGGGTGAACTATCCCTTTAACAGATGAAATCAGCGCAGGTAACAAAACAACTAGTTAAAGCAATGCATACTGTTACCCTAGAATTACAGAGTGTACTTATTAATCATGGTGCTTTTAGTCATAATTTAAGACTAAGCTAAATAACACTTTTATTGGGACTGATAAATAAAAAAAACAGTAATAATAACAATAATAATAATGACCATAATACATGTAGACAACATGTAGACAATATGTAGATTGCTATTCACATCATAAAAAGTAATCTAAAAACTGTTATAGAAAATGTAAATGTAAAATATAGCTGCAAGCAGCAATTAATGCGGTTCAAGCCTTTAAGGTCCTTTAAGTACATACATTATGTAACTTATATTAAGTATTAATCAGCAGGGGTGTAAAGTAATGAATTACAAATACTCACGATTCTGTAATTAACAAATTTTCACAAGAATTTTACTTTTTTAAGTTGTTTAAAAATGTTGTAATTTTACTTGAGTACATTTGAGTGCTGTAACTGTACTTTTACTGCACTGTTTTCCCACTGTCTGTGTTCGCTACCTCCCTGTCCTGATTTTATTTTTATCTATCAACATGATTGACTAGGGAGAGTCTCGTGACTCCCATCAAATGAAATCACATGTAAAAAAACTTGAAAGGCAGCTTCAGATCTGGTGCAAACTGTGGAGAATACCTGAAAGGGATTTTCGCTGTGAAAAAATGCCAATTGCATGATCGTGTCATGTGAGTTTAACTTGCTCAAGCCAGATATCAGCATTAATCCTGCCTCTAATTTGAAGAAACATATCGAGGTAAAGTTCATATTTCTGCTTACTAGATTCTGTGTGTCTCTAGCGTAGCCTGTAATTGAACTATCTATCGCTGAGATTATTGGGCTGCTGTGAGAGATTAATGGACTGTTTTCAATAGGACTGGGCAATAAAATGATCTAGATGTTTATCAGAAAAAAGAGAGATGTCCTCGATCAAAATTTTGAGTAGTTTTCTATATTTAGCCTATGTTCTACATCTAGAACAAGGGTGATCATTACATCGATCAAGATTGCAACCACTGGTTGGTTGATCTAGATGAAATATAAAGATTGACTTTTTATTTCCTGATGTTTGTAGCTGTGCACTGTTTGATTGACAGGCAGCTAATGTTTGAGTGCTAATGCGAGTTTGCGCCTAAATTATCAAATACGCTTTATAATTCAGCCAATGCCTGTCTTTGTGAGGATTTAATGTAAACGCAGTCGTTTATTTCTAAAGTGAATTAAAACAGTGTGACAAAAATCGTATTCGCATCAAAATGTTGGACTTGATATTGTACATGTGACCGAATTAAGCACTGTCTAGTAGGCTATGTCAAATAAAGGCTATTAATCAAACAAAAATAACAAGGAAATGAGAAAACCACTCACTACTTTTGGCCGAATAACTTAAGTAGCTTTAAAAGTATTAATGTTATAGAATAAAACAGTGATATTTTTAATATAATTTTTTTTTTTATATTGTTAATTTTTTAATAATACTGACCCCTGATGTAGAGAGTGTTACATATATTTACATTTATGCATTTGGCATACAATTTTATCCAAAGCAACTTACAGAGCCCTTATTACAGGGACAATCCCCCTGGAGCAACCTGGAGTTAAGTGCCTTGCTCAAGGACACAATGGTGGTGGCTGTGGGGCTCGAACCAGCGTCCTTCTGATTAACAGATTACCAGTTATGTGCTTAGACCACTACACCACTACATTTATAATTGGTATAATAAAGTAGAAAAAGTATCAACCTTTACAGAGCAATACTTCAGCAGAACATTCCACCAGTTACAAACTTCAGAAAATTGTGCATCATGCATTAGAATGAGAACACAACTATTTCTTGGACTAAAAGATAAAATAACTAAATCAGTGTTGAACATTGTATTTCAAAAGGAGGACAATGTGGCCCCCATGTGCTACTTAAAGAAATGAAAATTCTCTCATAATATTCTCACCCTCATGCCATCTGTCTTAGACTTTCTTTCTTCAGAAAACAAATTAAGATTTTTAGAAGCATATTGTATCTGTAGGACCATTCAATTTAAGTGAAGGGGTGCCACAATTGTTATGCTCCAAAAAGCACATAAAAGCAGCATAGAAGTAATACATACAACTCCAGTGGTTTAATCCATTTCTTCAGAAATTATATGACAGGTGTAGGTGGGAAACAGATCAATTTTTAAGTCAAATTCTTCTCTCTGCCCAGTAGGTGGCGAAATGCATGAAGAATGTGAATCACCAAAAACACAAGAAGAAAGTGAAATTTAAAGTGGAGATTGACTGAGCAGGGAGGAGAACTAATAGTAAAAAAGGAATTAAATATTGATCTGTTTCTCACCACATCTATTATATCACTTCTGAAGACATGGATTAAACAACTGGAGGCACATGGATTAGACTACTTTTATACTGATGTGATTTATGGAGCTATATTTTAGCAACGATTCACTTTCATTGTATGGACCAAACGAGCAGAGATATTCTTCTAAAATTCTTAATTTCTGTTCAGCAGAAGAAAAAAAGTCATACACATCCAGGATGGCATGAGGGTGAGTAAATGATAAGAACATTTTCATTTTTGCACATGATGTAGCTCAGTACAGTGGCAACTTTTCCCATGCCTGCTTTACCTCCTCTATTGTGCAGGACATGACATGCCAAGTGATCCTGCTGATGTTGCATTTTTTTTGTATTCATTGCATTGTTTGAACATGTTTTATGCACAACAATAATGCTCTGTCAGCATTAAGGGAAATTTAGAGCCTACAAATACAGTAATCTGATTTTAATGGAATTGTTTCATACATTACGATTTAAAATGGTGATCAGTGTATTTAAAATAACTTATTAATCTTTTAATTTCTGTTATCATGTCAGATTCATGTAATGTTTATCATAGATGAGTGATGTATTTTAAAAGTTGGCATACAGTTTTAATTTTAATGGGGCATAGGTTTCGCAACTCAGTACTCAATACTCACTACTCATGAGTACTTTTAAATGAGCTAATCTTTAACTCTTACTTGATTAGTTTTTAGGACAGCTACACTACATTTGGGAAGTAACAGTAATTCTAATTGAATGTGATTTTTCAGTACTCTTTCCACCCCTGTTAATCAGACAGTCTGTTTGCAACTAAAACAATGATAAAGTGCCTTAATTTTCAGAAACATCAGGTTATATAGCACAGAGATATTGTATTTTTTACATTTCTTACAGTTATAGGGCCACCAAGAGGCAGAGGTACCCAATTTTTTTCATGTGTCCTCAGATTGACCTCCTAAATAAGTGTTTTAAATTTGGTAAACTTATGGAAAATCAAGCATTTTAACCATTTAAGAAAATATGGCCAACCCCACTTTGTACGTTTTGATGTACTGTTGCAACGGTGCATCGAAAGTTCAAACTTATTTTGAAAATTATTGAGATTGGGACTCCAGAGAACCTTTCTGCACAGATTTGTTAGAATCGGGTGAACGATCATTCGATCAGACCAACGGTTCCATATTTACATTTGTAATTATTATAGCGTCACCAAGAGGCAGAGAAACAAATTTTTTGTATGTCTTCAGAATGACCACATACATACAGTATGCACCAACTTCGGTGATAAAATCTCATTCTGTTCAAGAGTTATAACTGTTTTAGTAAAAGTGTCCACAACCCCAAATACATTTTGGTGTAACTTTGCATTGATGAATCGAATTTTCAATTTTTTTTGATAATTATTAATCTTGGGACTCAAGAGATGTTTCTGCACTGGTTTGGTTACGATCAGGCAAATGGCCTAGGACTAGTTCAAAAAATTAATTTTGCTAAATAATGCTCAAATATTTAACAAACAATTTGAGCCACACCAATGGTTCTTGAGGCAAAGTTGTTCAGAAAGAAGGTCTATCATATGATATGAACAATATGTTTGTTTGTGAAAAACAGCTGTATATACATCGATTTACACGCATTTAAAACATGATAGCACCTCTCAGTGGCCAATTTTTTTCACATTTTGCACAGATCTCTCAGGCCAATTGACAAATAGGCCTACCACTTTTCTTTTCGATACACCTTATTAACCTTGTCAAATAGCTGCTAAAAGCTGATTGGTTGATGGCAGCCATGTTTTTCAAGATATGTGACTGTCCTCATAGACCTACATGGCACTTTGGACAATGAAAAAGTCAATCGGACCAAGTGTTCCATAGTTAGAGCCATTTTTAGTTATTTAATTATTATGGCACCACTAAGAGGCAGAGGCATGCAATGTTTTGTGTGTGTGTCCTCAGAATGTCCCATTCATAAGTGTACCATATGTGGTGATATTATCTCAATCCGTTAAAGAGTTATAACCATTTTCGTAAAAGTGGCCACGGCCACTACGTATATTTTGGCATACCGTTTGATGCGGTTAATAACTTTTTATATTGGGACTCTGCTTAATCTTTCTGCATTGTTTTCCAATCTGGAAAATGTCCTAGGAAAAGTTCATTTTGAATTGTTTTCAGACAATCCAAAATAGTGGAAAATAAGGGGGTGGAGACAAAATTTACACATAACAGGAAACTTGATTTTCCTCAAAGAAATATTCACAAATGCATCCTTCACCCAAAATATCATAGGTTATAAATGTTCTTCTTTTGTCTTTGTACACCAGGACCACATGAAAATGATGCACTCAGAGTTAGCAACACTTGCAGGTCTTCACAATCATATTTGACAACTGTTCTACCTATAAAGAAAGTAACATTGCATTTTAGAGAATAAAAAGGCAGGCTACTACATTAAAAATCATGATATTAGGTGGCTTGTCTTAACATATCATACTCTCATGTTGACAAATTATCACAATTCTTTCATTTCACTTTTATGCCACAGAAACTGGATGAAAATATATGGGAGGGGTTCATACTGACCTTATGTTGCCTCCCCACAAAGTAAAGAATGGGCAGTGGATCTAGAACCTGAGGTACACAGCAAGGTTGGGCCGAGGCTCCGGGATTATGATGCCTATATAGTGCAAGCACCTGTGGTAGACAGGTTAACAATTTCAGACAATATCAGACCCCATATTTTTTAATTGGTCCAAATATGAAACATGTTTAGAAGCTTCTGTTCAAACTGGTACCTGTGAGTACTTATTTTCTGAAGTCCAGAAGTAAGAGCAAGAGCCAGTACAATAGTTGGCATAGTAGCCAGAAGGTTCATGTATCCACTTCCAGCCCAGGTCTTTGCGAAAGTCAATATACAGGCTTCTTACACAGCAACCATCAGACTTTCTGCATGAAGGCAAATTGATTGACATATTTGAGGCCCTTGATATGTTACAAATACATAAGCAAAATTATTTTTCCTTTATGTTATATTCATAAAAGGCTTACTCAGAACAAACTCCATCTGTTTCAGCTTGCCGTTTGTTGCGAGATTTCAAATGACTGTGGCGCTCAACAGGAAGTGACATCACTAAAATGTGGGGTCTTGGCACATGGTTGGCTAGTTCCTTCTGATCACCTCTTATACCAGACAAACCTACATAAACAATTAGCAATATTAACTTGTTCTATCATTCAATAAATTCAATTTCAATTTCAAATCAAAGATATATTTAAAGTATTTTAACCTTATATTGCTAACCTGTTATTTTGAATTGAAAATCCGACTTTGGCTTATCACAACCACAGTGCAACTTCACCTGAAATCCTTGTTCCTCCTCTATGTCTACAATTTTGGAAAAAGATTCATTCATAATTTATGCATTGTATATACAGTGCTGTTCAAAAATATGAGTCCACATTGTATTACTGAGATAAAAAAAAAAATCTAATTTAAAGCAGGAAATGAACAAAGTTTTAGGATTTTGATAAATGCAAATCAAAGAAATGTTATGACTTAAAATTAATAAGAAAACTTTGAGATTCTGTACTATTTCTAGGCCAGTTATCAAATTAGCAATTTTGTATAACTGGCCATGTTTACTTCTTTATACAAAAGGTCAAATCTCCTGGCATCCATTAAAATGCACTAAATGGTCTTTGGAAAATTCTTAATCATGCTAGGATACCATGGATATCCCATCAGGTTTTTTCATCGGAGCCCATGCCATCTCGATTGCTTGCTTTCATTAAAGCAAAAGGAGAGACATACCAAATACTAAAAACGCTGATATTCATGTTTTAGTTTTTTACTTTTTATTATTATTATTATTCAAATATTCCCTGAAATTTATTTTCTGAAATACAGCAAATATCATACATCTACCCACTGGCACTTTGGTTCTTAGAAGTAGATGTCATCTCCAGCAAGTCATTCAAGGTCTTAGTCACATCAAAGGACAGCCACTTGTTGGCCAGTTCATTGGAAACAAAGTGTGATCCCAGGTAGCGAGCCGTGTCCCCAGTGCCCTGGTACAGCTCCAGTCTCTGCTTGGAACCAGCTATATTTGGTTCCTTGATGCGCAGACGGAGCTCTGCCTGGGTGATCATGCGCTGATCCAATGTGAGCTTCATCTCTGTGATGTTGAACCATAAGTGCTTTTCTGGGTTCTCTTCCACTGGTGATGAGATACACAACAAACATGTTTGAAAATGTGTCTAAAAGCATGCATGTACAGAATGTGTACAACAACAGGGCCTTGCATTTAGGTTTCAATTAAACAACCAAATCTTGCTTTTCAAAAGTCATTAGTTTATGTTAAGCTTTTCAATTTAACATGTTAATTCAGTGTGATTAATTATTAAAAAAAATTACGTGTTGAAAAATGAATCATGCCCTGTGACCTAAGCCTTAAAAAGCGTTTCTAACCAATGATATCATTGCAACTATTACCATCTGCCATATCTCTAACAAGCGCTTGCTTTTTTCAAGCAAGAATCTATGAGAGTAATGTGTGTTTGAGTAGTTTTAAGTGAGATTTTATAAAAAAAAAAAATTATAAATAAATAAAAATACTTAAAAATTTTAAAACGTTGTTACTGTGTCACTTGTAATCGTGACATGAGGTATCTAGAGAGGATACACACAGCGTTTTTTATCTCTAAATAAATATCAACAAGAGCTTGCTATGGATTAAACTGTGAAAACCTTAAAACCTTAAAGCCCAGGGCCCCCCTCCTCTCGTAGTCAAGGGCCCTGGGCACTGGCCCCATTGGCCCAGTCAGTAATCCATCCCTGTCTTCGTTCCAGCCCACATAAGAATATTATCAATTATGAGAATATTTTGCCCAAAACCATGCAGTTAATGGCACTTTCCCATTCAGTCCTATGGGAAGTTTTGCTTGTCAGAGTAAGCAATGGTATCCAAGGGTGGGCGGAGCTTAGCGAAGGGTTGTTTGAATGAAATTGGTAAAATATGCTTTTCCAAGTGTAAATCAGTAGGGGCAGTCAGCGCAACAAACCAACAACTAAGGGGTCTGGAGAAACGTTATTTAAAGTTTCAAAGTACATTTAACTTGACACAGAGTCATTATGAACACAGCGTTTATGGCTAGAGATGCAGAAAACACGATGCAACAACTGTGAGATGCACATTGTTTTTGATGTGTGTGTACAGAAGGATTAGAAGAATGTGTCATGCCAGAACAGCCCAAGTATTCCTCAGCCAGATTGACGAATAGCAAAATGGATTGCTGTGGACTGTAGGCTAGTGATAGGGCTGTGTTCAATAATTTGTAAATAAATAAACAATATATTCACTTCTAATTCAATTCAAAACACTGCTAAAAAAAAAACTCTATCAACCAGGGAGGATTTTGCAGGTCAATCTCTGTACATGTGTTTTGCGATTATACCACAAACTACCACATAAAATATGGAAGTGTTTAAAAAGATTTTTTTAAGAGTAAGCCTTCTTTACAGTACTGTAAATTAATGCTGAGTGAAAATCACAGACAAAAAGAAAATTCAGGGACTCTACACTGACTGTTGAGTGACAGTTGTCATTGTCAGTGGTTTTTGCAAATTCATTTCAGACCACCAACACCAAAAAAATTACCATATAAGCCAAACCAGAGCTGTTGCCAAAGTCCAAATATGGTTTTAAGAGAGAAAATACATTTAGGGATGCCTGGAGTACAGTGATACATCACTCTAGTTTACCAAGGCACTCTCAACCCAGTATCTGAGTCACTCATTAACATTCTCTAAGCTGCCTTCCTTCCTGTTTGTGGTCAGATCATATGCACACACCCTCAAGTCTCAAAAGAATCATCAGTCAGAATCTATAGTAGCCTACTGTATAGTACAGCAATCATCAAATTATTGCAAGACAAGTTATGCACCTTATACACCAAATGAAAGGCTACTCACTCTGTTTCATTGTGAACTTGTGAACTTCTTTTGCATAGTATTCCGCCTCTGTAGATTCTTCTACAGGTGAAAGTACAGGATCCACGGACTGTTCTTCAATAAGCTCCAACGTACTGTTGTAGACTGATATGAGTTCTACAGGAATGTTTTCCACCTCTGCTTCTTCATCCACTTCTGGTTCCTTAGGCAGTCGCAACTTGCTGAGAATCTGTCCTCGAATGGCTTCAATGCGCTTTCTTTTTATTAGTTCCAAATCTAGAGGATTGCAAGTTGATAAGGCTCCACTATATTGCACAAATCCAAGCAGGCATTGCAGTGCCAGTAATAAACAATCTGCCCTCATGGTCCAAGTTGCTGGATTTTATGTTCAGACTTCGAGAGTGGCAATGGATGGTTAAAGGACTTAAAGAGAAGAATTTCTGGGCTGTAGAGCTGCCTTCACTTTAGCATTGCAAAAATGTCACCATAAACCAGTGCTGTCTTCGAAACCAAGAGCCAGAATCGGAACCAAAACATCACCAAGATTTGCTGCACATATTACTATCTTGCTGGCGCAAAAGCCTCAATAGATCTGAAAAACTCACCAATGAATTCAAAGGTTCAGCCACACAATAAATGTCCTTGCGAGTTACCATGCGTCACATTTAAATGGTTTAAATTTCATAACCTCAAAAATTCCTTACAATGGAGGTTCAAAGTTATATCAGTTATTTTCGTCTGCCTTCCCCTTGTTTGGTAAACTCAAGCTTTGCTCTCAGCTCAAGGAATGACAAAAGAGGAAAAGGAAGCAACACAGTTTAACCAAATGAGACTACTTCCTTTGCAGCACAGTAGTACAAGTTTCCCTTGCAGCTTTAACCCGGCATTGTGGACAGTACATGACTCAAAGGGTTAAGGTTCACTTAAATTGATTTTCATATGCCTGGAGTCAGCTGGAAATTGCTATCCCCTTATCAAGAAATGTCAACATAATATGAATAAGCATATATTTGTAAAACATACAAATAAACATAATAAAAAAAAACTTTAGTGCCTACAATGATTATGGACAAATTAAACAATAATTACACAAGATGTTATTTATTCTTTCCTTAATTAAACATATCATAAAGAAAAAAATATATAATTTTAACCCTGAACAGCCAAATTGCAGTGTTGGTGCCTATCTATTAGAATATCTTCCATATGTTTACAGAATGCAAATAAAATTCCCACAGTGAGAATCCTACTTTTAAAATTGACTACTCTTACTTCTAAACACAAAACTTTGTAGAGACAAACCTTGATGTTGGCTTGACAAAGCCTTTAAACTAAATTAAGTTTGAAGGTTATAGACTGATAAAGAAAGAAAGATAGCGCAAGAGACAGTTAAATTAAAGGCCTTTGTTTATATTTGAATTTTTTGACAGTCGGAGTTTGAATAGTCTTGGGCCATTTGAACATTCCATAAATGTAGATGTAAAATCATTATTCTGATCAGTTAGAAACACCATAGCGATGAGTGTCAGACAGCCTGAAGGTCTGTGCTAAGTTTGGTTGATGTAGTTTAAAAGCTTGAGTAACAGTGAGAAATTGTGGTCTTTGTTAAGGTATTTTTTTTAAATTCCAGTATGGCTTTCTCAAGCTAACATAATTAGTGGAGGCACATAAAAAATTATGACAGATGGATACTCATCAACATAAACTTTTACTTAGATGCGCACCTTACCCCATCTCTCTCTATGTCTATAGAAACAGCATTTGAGGAAGAACTTAAAGACAGACACAAAACAACAGACTAAAATACTCCTAATCTCCGTTTGAAACCATTTTTGAAAGAGTTTGTCAATATCTTTGTTTTACATGAGTGTTTTCTCACCTCCTCAGAGCACAGACAATGCTGATGCAGCAAAAGCCATTAAGTTCCTGTGTTCTATTCTAAATTTCCTCAGCATGATTTACTGATATCATATTTATTTACAAATCTGAATCCTCTTTTAAATACTGTTCCTCTCTCTCTTACTCATTAATCTATGCATTCTAATGACAAACATGAGCCATGATAACTTACGTGTTGTCTTTTCTTTAGCCTCACTAAAGCAGTTAGAAATTCCACACAGGAAATGAGCAAAAAGCGACAATTTAGATCTTCTGCAGGCCACCAAAGTGTTGTTTCTCATTATCTCAAAAACACACAAAACCTGCTACTTATTCTAACAGAAATCGAGCTGTAGGTGAAACAAAAAGAGTAGAACTACATTCTGATAATGTAAATAGGATGTGGTTTTATAAATTGTCGACATACCATAAAACAGAAGCACAAGCTCTGCGCTGGCAGGCTGTTGAAATATTTTCTTGTTCCTTACCCAATAATCAGGCTATTGTATGAGAAACTATTAAAAATGTATTATTCAGAAAATATCCACCATTGAAAACTTATATTTAATTGATGAATAAAATATTTTTATAAACAAAACCACAACATACATTTGTATAAAATATACAAAGTGTACAAAAAGTGTACAAAAAATAAAAAAGTATATGATTGATGTCCAAAATACACAAACAAACATACAAATTCAGCACTTATCATTACATACTTCACACTATAACTTTACATTCTGATAATCACAAAACACCATGTCAGCACATTTATACAATAAGACAATACTTTCTTTCCACTCCATAACACATCTTTGATCTGCACTTAAATGTGCAACAATCTGTGGTCCATTCTCAACTCTCCACACCGTATCGGTCAAAGTGCCGCAGAATGATGCACAGCTCTAGTTCTACTGTGCCCATTGCAACCGTGTGGAGCCTGTATCCGTCTGCCCCACTGTAAATTAGATCTGAAGAGTGCAACTGTGGTCCTCCACCAACAAAAATCTGATAAAGTTGATCCTGCCAGGATCCCAGTGGTGGCCATGTCACACACTGCAGATGATGCTGTCCTGGGCTTGATGGGACATGGCAATAACCATACACATACAGCTGGCATCGCCAAAATGAGTCCTGAAACCAGACTTGAAAATGAAGCTTTGGCCATCCTAGAGGCAGAGCAAACATACCATATTATAAATCAAAACTGCTTAACTGATTTCAAACTCTGCCAATGACACAGAAACAAGACAAATGCCTTGTAGGCCCTCAGTAGTATAGTGCAAATCAATGGGATAGCTCCAGTAGACCAGAAAGAAGCCTCCATACTCCTCCTGATTGGCAGTGAAAAGGTTACTAAGTTATTATTTAGTTGCTATTCATATTAAAGCATAACTTTCCTATGCTACATAAGATTGTGTAAATAATTTAAATCATTAAAATGTGAGAAAAACACAATGAATGACTGAATTGAAATAAGTTTAATTTGTGCTTTGTTGCAGCTGATAAATGGTCTTACCATTTGTTCAGAAGCTTAGATACCACAGTTAGATATTATATTTTGCAATATCTTAGTCTAGCAGATCTAGAAATACGTCAAGTTCATTCAGGATTTTTCTGAGGAGCCAGAAATGGTCCGGCCACTACAGTGGCTCGGCTCAGCGACATGGCCGGGAGGACACAACGTCTCGTTCCCTCCATCAGGGAATGGAGGTTACATACGTAACCTAGACGTTCCGCGTCTGTCGCTCACTTCGACTTTGTGTCGAAGAAGCGACACTAGGGGTCCAATTTAAATCACACCATGCGCTGAGCCGTGTACGTGTAGTGCTGACACAGGAGCGGGCAGGTACTTGACGTGCACAAGCGACCAGCTGTGTCAGACTGCACGTACCCTTCCCCAATGCCCCAAAACAGTCGTCGGAATCCATCTTTAAAACGTTGTTGCTGTGTCACTTGTAATCGTGACATGAGGTATCTAGAGAGGATACACACAGCGTTTTTTCTTACATTTTTCTTTTTTTTTTATCTCTAAATAAATGCGAGCCTGGCTGGCCCTCTTTTCTCTCTATGTTTCTCCGCATAGAGCAATAAACGACCGAGGCCCTTACACACATCAAGGGAAGGGGGTCTTACCCAGTTCCATATTCTTTCAGGGGGAAAAGACCCTGAGGAGACCACCCCTGCCCTGAAGGGGAGGTAAGAGTGATGAAAACATCACATAGATTTTTTAGATGGCATGTGGAAATGGCGCAGTGGTAGATCCAGCCTCACTAGGAGGGGGGAGTTGCTACAACAGGGCGGCCGGAGGGCAGCTGGGACTGCCTAAGGGAGACGCGGGTCCACTCGTAAGGGGACCGTACCACGGACAATACGCACGGGGGAGTCCACGTAGGAGTCCTGCCCTGTGGAGCACCTATTCCAGTACAGGGTAGATTAAGTACCCACAGTGGATTGGGCAATGTAAAAACCCCTCTTCATCTCGGCTGGAGGGACAGGCTCTATCGCATGCTTACGCAGAAGGGTGACCATGATGAAGTGAACGCCGGCAAACCTGGGCGGACACCTGGCAAACTGAATCGTTGGATGGTCCAGGCAAGGGGGACCAGAGGAACAATTTCAGCGGACATACTGGAAGGTGGTGCCTCGTGGTGGGGCGGAGCCAGGGAGGCCACATTGACAGGGTTTGAGCCCTGTAGCTGTGCTGAGGTGAGAGACATCGAAGCACTTACCTGACCCCTGATACTCACCGGCGAATCAGTAGAGGAGGGGGGAGGAGGTGTTTCGTCCCTGTGGTCCATCAAAACCGTCCGGGTTTGAGTATGTTTGTGCCACAGCTTGGTGCGCAAGGGTGGGGAGACTGCCGCCGGGGCGCTGGACCTGCCAAAGAAAGACAGAAGACGCTGGTCAGGGTGATGGCCGAACTCACTGGATATGTGGCCCAGGGTTTGAGGAAACTGCTCTTTTGTTGAATGTTTGGGTACCACAGCTACTAGAGCCTCCTACAGCCTCTGCCTCCCGAGCCTCCTACGGCTCTGCCTCCAGAGCCTTCTAGGGCTCCGCCTCTAGAGCATCCTACGGAGCCACCTCCCTCAGCTCCACCTCCAGAGCCCTCCAAGCCTCCACCTCTAGAACCTCCTACGGCGCCACCTCTCTCGACTCTGCCTCCAGAGCCTTCCAGGTCTCCGCCTCTAGAGCCTCCTACGGCACCACCTCCCTCGGCTCCGCCTCCAGAGCCTTCCAGTCCTCCACCTCCCGAGCCTTCCTCGGCTCCACCGCCTGAGTCTCCAGAGCCTCCCTCAACTCCTTCTCCTGAGCCTCCCATGGCACCGCCTCCTGAGCCTCCAGAGCTTTCCATGGTTTCGCCTCCCTTGGCTCCGCCTCCTGAGTCTCCCTCGGCTCTGCCTCCCGAGCCTTCCTTGGCTCCGCCTTCCTCAGCTCCGCCTCCTAAGCCTTCCTTGGCTCTGCCTCCAGAGCCTCCCAAAGCTCCGCCTCCTGAGCCTCCCACGACTCCGAATCCAGAGCCTTCTACGGTTCCACCTCCTGAGCCACCCATGGCTCTGCCACCTGGGTCTTCCATGGCTCCGCCCTCCATGGCTCTGCTACCAGAGACTTCCATGGCTCCGCCCTCGGAGTTCCCCATGGCTGTCCTGTGGCCGCCTCCTAGGCCTCCTGAACCTGTGCCTGTCCTATGGCCACCTCCCAGGCCTCCTGAACCTGTCCCTGTCCTGTGGCCGCCTCCCAGGCCTCCTGAACCTGTCCCTGTCCTGTGGCCACCTCCCAGGCCTCCTGAACCTGTCCCTGCCCCTTGGACTGCCTTCTTGCCCTCTGTGCCCCCTTGGACTTCCTGCCTGCCCTCTGTGCCCCCTTGGACTGCCTTCTTGCCCCTTGTGCCCCCTTGGACTGTCTGTCTGCCCCTTGTGCCCCCTTGGACTGTCTGTTTACACCTGGTGCCCTCTTTGGTCTGCCTGCCCCCCCTCACTCCTTGGACGATCTCTGTTTTTTGTTTTTTTTAGGTATTCCTTTTTTTTTAAAGAATTTCAGGAGCGTCTGGAAGCCGGTCCTTAGAGGGGGGGTTATGTCACGATTCCCTGGTTGTCTGCCCCGTGTTTTCCATGTCACCGTCACCATGGTTCCCGGTCCTCAACACTCTGTCACGATTCCCTGGTTGTCTGCCCCGTGTTTTCCATGTCACCGTCACCATGGTTCCCGGTCCTCAACATTGTGTCATTGTTTGCACCTGTTTGTCGTTTGTAATCATCCTGTGTCTTTGTATATAAACCCTGTTTGTTCTCCACTCCTTGTCATTCGTTGAAGGTTTATGTTCCCACTGTTTTGATGTTTCTGGAAGCCCCGATGTATAATCTGTCTCCTGTTTCAGCCGTGTTCACCCTGCCATGTTTTCCCAGTTCGTGTGCCCTTGAATGTGTTCGTGTTTTTTGTATCTGTTTACCCATCATGGTAGTTTCCTTTGTTCCTGTCTGTTTATTTTCACTTTTGTTCAATAAAACCGCATTTAGATCCCACTTCTTGTCTGTCCTCGTCTGCATGCATAACAGTATTATTCTTGTGGATCAAGTTTATTGCTTGTACAGTTTACGGACCGCCGAGTCCGCTCATTGTTGCTAATAATACTCAAGGTATTAATGTAACATACTGTTATCAAAAATGTAAGTTTGCTGTGTTGTAATCCAACCACATTGGACTGTTGTGTATTTACGCCATCGCGGATGATACCGGCACACTGTGTTTATCCATTAAAGGAACAGATCGCAGGACGGGTTACGAGCCGTTCAACGAGTGATAAATTAACAGTTGCCTTCTCTCTCACGATCGTGAAACCGGCTTCAGAGCCGCCGCACGAGCGCGCAACACCTCACAAACATTTGCTAGTAGATAACGTTGTGATAAAGCTCAGCTTTGTCCCCAAGTTATCGTGCAAGCTGAGACATGTTGTAAACGGGCAGACTTCACTCCTCACTCACACACACACACATACCTTCCTCTCATGTGTTATAGGCTTATTTTGGTTACCATATCTAATCACGTCACTGTTTAGTTTGTAGTTGAATGTCGGAAGTTTATTGACTGCATTGTATGGATTATTAATTGATATTATATTTTCAATAAACTTCGTTATAATTAAAAGAGAAGTGTTTTGGTTGTTTTGCATACACATGTGTCAAAGGCTGGCAGGGGATACCAGTGCTCAAATTCAACCCTTCGTTGTTCCCTTTTTAATCTTGATGATCTATGGACATCAATTTTCCTAAGAGAATAATCTAATATTGAGACTAATATATGTTATGAGAGAATAATATGTTAATATTGTTATACTGTCTGGTTATTAGTCCCTGATTCCAGGGTGGTGCCCCGTCGACATTAATCCTAAATAATATTCTATTGATTTTGATAATTGACAATTATCTTTGATGATTTTTGAATTTGAAGGATCAATAAGCTAGTGTTAAGTCTAATTAATGTTTAATTAATTTGTATAATTAATTATTATCTTGGATAATAATTAATATCCTATTAAATTTGATGATTGTTGATTTAAAGGATTAAAAAGCTAACATTGATTCTAATCAATGTTCTACGGCAGGAGGAAACAGATGACAGGGGAGGGTCCATGAAGAAGACCATGGAGTCCAGGAGTGATTGGCGGATGATCCCGTGGCCAGGGAGGAGTCTGGGAATGATCAGGAGGCCAGGGAGGTAACCATAGGACAGAGGTATAGTCAGGAGACTTGGGAGGTGGCCGCAGATCAGAGACAAGGTCGGGAGGCCTGGGAGGTGGCCCCAGGGCAGGAACAGTAGGAGCTGGGGTTTTAGGGGGTGAGTGCGGGGCCATGGAATACTCTGAGGGCGGAGCTGTGGGAGGCTCGACGAAGGCAGGCGGAGCCAAGGGAGGCTCAACGGGTGGAGCCGAGGAAGGTGGAGTCGTGAGAGGCACGAGGGGTGAAGCCATGGAAGGTGGAGTCATGAGAGGCTCGAGGAATGAGGCCATGGAAGGCTCGGGACTAAGAGCCATGGATGACTGGGAACTGATGACTGGGGGAAAAAAAAAACGTGTGTATAACTATACACTTAACTCCACTCCTGTTGCTTTTTGAAACCTGAACAGCATCTCCTATTGGTATTCTCCCATGTATTTTAGTCAGACGATTTTCTAGAGACATTGTAATGATTCCCTTTTCCTGTAACTTTGATTGCAATACATGTTTTTCATTGTTGTATGTCCTGCATTAACATTAAAGTGCTATGTGTAACATTACAGTTACTGCATAGCCCTTTAGGATGCTTATTCATATTTTGTAAGTTTGCATTCAGCCCAGTATGACCTATATGGATTCTAGTTATTATTGACTCTTCCCTTCTTCTCAGTAATTCTATCATTCCTCCTCCAGTGGCTACATTTTTCTGCATCTTGTAAAGATGCCTCCCCTTCACCTCTCTCTCCCAGAGCTTCTGCCAGATACTATTAGCAGTTTTACAAATACAAATCTTCTGATCTTCTGAATCTACAAATCTGGCTCTCTACATTATTGCATTTCATTGAGTTATTATCTAATTTGTTCACCCTCTCGTTGCCTTCTACTCCTACATGTGCCGGGAAACCAAAGAATGCTGATAAAAATTCCTTGGTTTTTCCTTGGTAGTCTGAACATAATTTCCAAGACTTCATATACGATGTCTTGTCTACTGTTAGAATGCCAAGAATGCAAGCTTTTCAGGGCAGCCAAAGAATCTGTACAAATGACTCCTCCCTCAACATTAAATTCCTCCACCCACTGGAGAGTGAGGCTATATTTCTGTTTTAGGTACTGAAGAACAACATAATCTTCTGATAATAGATCATTTTCCTTAATTTTTTGGAGTAATTGAATGTCTATGCAAGGCATTGGAAACAACCACTGTGGAACTGTAGGCAATGGAACAGTTTGACTATAGCTCCCATTGTCCAGAATCTGGGCTAGTCAAGACCCTATCCATTCCAAACTTTGGCAGTTAACTCAAGTATGCTCCCAGTACTCTGTGAACACAAACTTGGTAGGGTGTAAATCATTGTGTCCTTTTAACGATATCCAATACACCATGAACAGTTGTTGATGTCTCACTTTTAGCAGTAATTCACACATCTCCACTTGCAAAGCTGCTACTGGGGATGTTTTGAAAGCTCCACAACATATTCTGAGGGATATTGTTGAATTGAGAAAACCTCAATTTTCTTAAGAAGAGACTTCTATGCTGAACCATAAGCCATGAAACCATATTCTATTGCAGACCTAATAAGGACGCAGTAAATGTTTCTAAGTGAGTTTCAGCTAGCACCAGACTCACATCCTGCCAAACATCTCATGACATTTAGGGCTTTCTTACATTTATTCAGCAATTTACCTATATGAATACTAAAATAAAAAATGTCATCCAGCCACACACCCAAGAACTTGATCACAGACACCTGCTCAAGTGGATGTCCAAAAAGTTTTAGATTTACTGGAATAGGATTCTTTTTTGAGAAACATATTACTTGGGTCTTTGCAATTGATAGCCGGAATCCGTATTTCATAGCCCACTCCTCAGCTAGGTTTATTGCTGACTTAATTAGCAGTATGTGGCAGGGCGGAGGGCGGGGCCGGGTCGTGATTCTACACACCCGGTCCCTTATCAGGCTAATCAAGCCTCCGAGAGGGATAAAGGCTGACTGCAGCGGATGGTGCGGGAGAGAGAGATCGTTTACGGACATGTCCGTCGTGTGTGTGTTTGTCTTTGGTTTAAGTTAATCATTAAAATATTATTTATGACGTCAAGCCGGTTCTCGCCTCCTCCTTTCCATTGAACTGCTTTACACAGTATATACCACATTTTGCCCTCTCTTCCATAACGCTCCATCATCCACGTACAGTGATTGTCATATATTTGGTTCAATCTGATTAAATATATAATTAATCATGACATTAAATACGAGTGGACTACAAAGACTTCCTTGTGATTGTGTCAGGGCAGGTTAAACCCTCTCTGTATGAGTGACATGCATCACGTGATTATGACATTGCTAACAGTCAGACATCATGGGCCGCATATTTGTTACAAAACATATATGTTACATTTTTAGTGTTCTTGCTTGATTGGTTTAAAACACTGATTTTATACATGTTTTTGTGTCTATTTATTTTTTCATCTCTATTTTTATAATTGCACCCACATCTTCTGCCCTGGGCCTAGAATGAACCCATGTGACCTATTTGGTTAAATCTGGTGTTTTTATTAACATTTCCCTGAGTGAAATTCCCAGGGTCTTGCTCTTTTATTACTCAAAACCTCAATTCATCATTCTACTCTACTCCACAACATGGTGTTTCATTATCAATTTGATATATGTACTAGAGGAAGATGTTCCCACCCTAACTTGAATTGTTCGATTAAATAAAAAGTCTACCCAATTATAAGCTCTACCTCCAAAACCCAATGAATTCATTTTAATTAACAGACCTTCTTTCTACAGCGTAGGCTATCATACGCTTTATTTCAATATTGAAAAACACAGCTATCTTATATCAGAATCAAGGCAAAGCACTGAATCCATTGTGGTGCAACCACAATGAAAACCACTTTGATGTGGCGAGAAAATCCTTCTATTTTCAAAATAATACATTCATATATTTACTATCATTCTTTCCATGAGTTTACAGCGATTTGAAGTTAAATCTATTGGTCTATAACTAGTTGCTTCAAAATCAGTAGTGTAGTCTAGGGCATACGCAGGCATACGCCATATGCCCACCTAAATAACTAATGATACAATGATACTTATGGCCGCCAGATCAAGTAGGCTTTTGACCTGGAACATTTTCAATCTAATAACGTGATACCGCAGCACTGTTTAGTGAATTGTGTGTTTTTTTGTTATTATTAATAATAATATTTATTATTTTTAAAAGTTTACACAGATTCTCACTAAACGTGCATGGAGCTGCAGGAGCGCAACTGATAGCACAGGCAAAACAGACAGTCCGACAAAGCTGATCCACCAATCAGAACATTAATTTCAGATGCAATATATGGTACTACAAGAAAATATGTTAATGTGAACATTACTTCACTCATATAAGCTATACAATGCTTGACAGTTCATTGCGTATTATGAATGTATTAGTGTATTAATTAATTTTCATAGTAGCCTAATGAAAGGAACATTAATAAGACCTATACATTTAAATAAATAGTTCACATCAAGTTACCATGGTTCTTATTAAAGTATTGTACACCATGCCAGCAAGAAACTTAACCTGATATACATTTTGTAAATTCATATGGGACTATAATTAAAACAGCCAATTTTTCTTTTTTAATGGATTTTTTTTTATTTATCCTTCATAAAATCATAAATTCACAGTATGCCCACTTCTTCAGACACTACTACACCACTGTTCAGAATTATCTTTACCAGGCTTCTTTATTGGAATGATTGTTGAGTGTTTCCATGATGTGGGTAGTGTGCCTGCTATCCACACCTTGTAAAGTAATTCTAATATAACTGTAAGTGCCTCATCAGGCACATTTTTGATCATAATGTAGATTGTGTTTATTTTTTCAAGTTTTTTTTATTAATTTTTTTTATAAACGGAGCATAAACTAAGGTGGGATCCATGTTTGTGGTTGCGCATGTCAACTTCTGACATCCCCTCAAGATGCCATGTTTACATTATTTAATACTTTAATGTTTACATAACATGGTCAATAACAAGGAGAAGAGCATGTTCCAAACAAAAGGTTTCTTCTCCCTGTGGCCCAAATCATCCTAAAGTAGACATCAACAACACATTTAATACCCTTAGAGACCATCTTTTTATGAACAGATAGACAAATAGTTAATATTTAATGAGATTCATAATGAAAACACAAGGGACTTTGCGTGTGTCTGATGTAACCCTGAAGATTGACATGATGTTAAACTGTGGTGAAGGAAGTTATACACAGATAAACACAGTCATATCAATTGATACACAACAATATTGCTGTTTAAACTAACAGAGGTAAGGCCTGTGTTATTCTTTGGTTGTAATTATTCTGTAAAGTAAATTGAAAGGCGGTCAAGTTAAATCTTTTAAGTTTTTATCTTTTAAACATTTTTCACAAGAACCAAAGCAACAACCCACAGAATATCTGCAGAGACTCTACTCTCTTCTGTACTCATCAATACAACAGGAGGGCCAGTCGTTACATGACGCATACAAATCTAGGCCCTCCATAATGACTAGACATCTTCCAAGTGACTAGAGGTTGTTTGAAACCCTGGCCAAGTTGAAAAAAGTCCTGCTACTGGTGATATGGTGTTGTCTGGATGATAGGTTTCGTTCACTCTGTCATCTGTCATCTCACCGCTGTCTTAAAATTACAACTAGGCTACCAACTGATACAAAAATAATATTAATAATCAGAAATGCACTATAATGAGGTTCCATTTGTTAATATTAACATAACTACATAAGTGTTGGGATGGGGGCGTGGTCATGTGTCTGTCTGAGGGATAGGGAGAGCAGTAAGGCTTGTCTGGGATATAATTATGTCTAACACCTGTCTCTTGTTATAGTGATGGCAGAGGGAGACTTGAAAAGGTGCACCAATGCATCAGTTTTGGTGAGAGAGAGAGAGCGACCAAAGAGCATGGTGTGGACATGTACTGAATGCATTAAAATTGTATGTTCTTATTGAGTGTTATGAAGAATCTTCGTGAACTGAGTGTCATTAAATACTCATCCCGTCATCCCTACCCTTTCCATTCTGTTTCAGCTCCACGGCCCCGACTTAGGGGCTCTATCCCTTAGACTCTCTCTCACACTTTCCCTGTTTCCCTCCACACTACAATTCATACGAACTTACGATTTGTAAGTTCGTACACAGGGACTCTAGGAATTGGGATAATTAGCTCGAACCCCTGTTATTTGAAGTGCGAGAGGTCCTGCAAGCCTCCACAGGGATCTCTTGGTCCGGAGGTGACTCTCAAACAAAATTCATTCACCCCGGTCTCATGTGGAGACCACCTCTCACCATTGCAACTCACAGACATGGCCGAGTTGCAATCGGAATTGTACAGGTATTGGTGCCAGACAGTATTTCTGTAATTGCTATTTTCCTGGGATTTTTACACACAACAGTATCTAGAATTTACTCCGAATGGTGCCAGGTGGATTTAATGTTGTGGCTATTCAGTGTAAGTTGGACAATTTGCCTGTGGTGTGTAAGGGACAGTCTGAAAAGTCCACATATTTTGCTAAAATGTGCTAATACTTTGGAGGGTGTTTTAAATCTAAATGTTAAATAAGATCAAACAATGTATGAATACAATCACTGAGTCATAAAGACAAGTGTAAAAAAATAAAATATGACAAATAAAAATAATAAAGAAATTAAAAAATACACATAAACCAACCAAAATGTATGCATAAATATGATGAAGAAGACAAATACTCGAAAATAAAAGTTACAAGTAAAATCTTCGTTACAAGTCATAGGTAAGGAAAGATCTAATTTTAGCATGGCCGCCTAATAATCCTTTTTCATGAATTGGCTCTATCATTCCACTCTCTCCTACAACATATTGTGTGTGGTGAGTGTACTGGTGTACTATGGCTGCCGTCGCATCATCCAGATGGATGCTGCACACTGGTGGTGGTTGAGGAGAGTCCCTTGTTCACTGTGTAAAGTGCTTTGAGTGAGTGTATAAAAGTGTTATACAAATATAATGTTAATTTATTCATTCATAATTAGTTCACTGATACAGGACACCAGTGTTAAGCTGATGTGACTTTGACATTCAGCCAGGAAACCTAAAAGGTTCTTCATGTGATGCTGAAGCACCTCTCTTTGAGCAGCAGGCCTCAGATGGTAAAGATCCACATCTTGGCAGGATCATACATATTTATCCTATGTATTTTTTATGTGTTGTATATTTTGTAATTTGGCATGCCAGTCACACTGGGCGATGCACACCAGAAAGTGCACTGTTTTTATCAGTTCAATTATGCTGAGGAATTACGAAGTGTGAAAAAGTACTAAGAGCTAAGTATGATTTTTACATAATGTCCTCTCTCATAAATATAAACAAGTGTAAATGTCAACATCATCATATATACCCAAATAATTAAAGTATGTCACTCCAAATATGAGATCATCGCTGTCATTCAAAGTTTGCATTTTTGTTCCATTTTTATTGGTCAGATGCTTCCTTTAATATTTATTAATCATGTCATGTTACATTTAACCTAAGTTTAATGGTGCAACGCTCAAAAATACCCAGATGCCAGTATTTGTCAAATACCCATAATGTTCACTTATATTATTAAATGAATAGGCCTAATTCTGTAAATTAAATTGTTTTGTGCACTAGAGTTTTACAATGTTAAAGTGTTCTCTAGGGCAACATGAGACGCTGTGTGCAAAATGTTTCTTTATAAGTGAAATTTCCCTTTAAGGCCTATTCTCACCAAGAGCAAATATTCAATGTTAACAACACGCACAGACAAACAGACAGAAACACACAGAGACACATACCATTGGGATTCTGTATGCTGGCCTGCTAGTTGTTTAGGGTTAATACTTTTTGTCACAAGCTTTTTAACACACACACACACACACACACTCAAACAAACCAACCGTTGGGATTCAATACGCACTTTATGACATCATTATTTTTTATAATGATATTTAAAGCGTGATACACTCTGATCTTTCTCTCTCTTTTCCTTCAACAACACCTGTGACGTGACCTCCTACTGCAGATTTGCATTTAGAAGTATTTTGTAGACTTCAGTATTATTTAGTGTGCAATAACAGCAGTGATCAGTTTAATCTTTGTTTCTTTACTCTTCAAAAAATGTCTAATTTAAATAATTCTACATCTAACCTCATTCAGATTTTATCGCTGGGGGATAGAGTTGTGAGGACATTCTTCTCTGTGACCCCATGTGTTATCTTCTTCTTTGTCAATGGGGTCATGATTTTTACCTTAAGGAAAAAGACTGTTTTTAAGGAGGCATCTCGCTACATTTTGTTTGGACACATGCTTTGGGTTGATACACTCAATCTCTTAATGAGTGTAGTGTTGTTTATGTGTGCCACTAGTAGGGTTTCTATTATGAAAAATGTCTGTCTCTTTCTTCTTGTTACTGCAACATCCCTCTTTCAGGTTTCTACCCTAAATCTGGCTTTGATGTCACTGGAGAGATATATAGCTATCTGTTTTCCTCTCAGACATGCAGATATCACGACTTACGGAAGAACTCACATGGCCATTGTTGTTGTTTGGGCTATAAGTTTAATTAAGTCCCTGTCTGAGATTACAATTTTCTATGTCGTTGATTTGACAAACACACCAATGAATGTGTTCTGCTCAAAAACTACTCTTTTAAGACTGCAGGTATATAAGAATCTCGATATAGCCTTTACTTGCATATTTTTTGTGTCTGTGGGTTTTGTTGTTATCTTTACCTACTCCTCTATAGCAATTGTGGCTAAATCAGCCTCCGGTGATAAGGTGTCGGCCAAAAAGGCCAACAAGACTGTCCTATTACATCTAATACAGCTAGGTCTTGGTGCAGCATCCATTTTAGTTGGAGTTATACAAGAAGTAATTTATGTTCGTACCGACTATATGACTTCGGTACATGTAATGTATTTTTGCTTTGTAGTCTTTCAGATTTTCCCAAAATGTCTAAGTCCTCTTATATATGGCCTGAGAGATCAAGCCTTTAGCTATTTATTAAAAAACTACTTCATATTTGGTCTCAAAAAGAAAAACAGTTGTCATGCAGAGATGCATTAAGTAGCATGATGGTGAAAATACTATATACTATATAGATAACTTTATACTTGTTGAAAATATTTCTTCAAACTGTTTTTGTAGATTATAATCTTTAACTTAAAATTTTAGAAAAAGGGGAAGGAGGGTGGGGGGGTAATAGTCTATAATTGTAAAATATAAACTTGTGATTTGTAATGGGAAACTGGTGTCTAATATCACTAAATTAACTGTCCCTTGAAAAATGCAAACATATATTTAACAAACATATTAACACTTAGTCACAATATTTGCCCGTACAAACCATTGAGTGAGACCACATGGATGGGAAAAGTGTAAAATTCATTGCTTTTGCATCCATTCTGGTCAAGTGACAAACATTAAGCTGTTCTGCATTTTTCATTTTATACTGATTCATGTAAAAGTTGTGACATTTAAATGCATTCTGATGTGATTTACTGCCTGTTATTGAAGAAATGAATTTGCTGCCTCCCCTGTTTTCTGTCTGCTGTCAAGACAGAAAACAAAACCATGAGAGAAATAAAATAAAGTGACATTACTGACCACTAGATCAAATTCTCATTTGTATCAGAAACCGTAGCCCATTTCCCTTTAGAACCCATGTGCAAAATAGCATGGACAAAGGTGACCAAGTTATAAATAATGTATTGTGATAGTGAGGACGGAAAGACAAAGGAGTAGGTTAGAAAAGATACATTTGTAACATTGTCAAGAACATCATATAGAAGATGAACATGTATAGTTGTCAGAATCCCACAGGCCACATTTTATTGAACAAACATTTATTGTAACATTAATTAGGGACTGAGTAACGTTTTTCTACACCCTATATGTAATCACCTGTTATTTTGATACCACATGCTGTTTTGTCAGTCATTTAAAAGGCTACAGACACAGTACATTCAGTAAAAAAGGGTAATGGCAAGATCAAAATACCTAGTTAGTTTACTCCACTTCCAAATAAGACCAATTCACAAATAAAACAAAAGCAGTCATGGCGTTCATTCAGGCTGGGATATTTGAGAGGTAGGCAGAGATTGTGGGGTCATCCAGCTGAAATGACAGGCGAAGCTGTGTACATCATCTGCGTAGCACTAATAGAAGCTGTGTATCTTTATAACTGGCCCAGTGAGGTTGTGTTTATTGGAAATAGGAGTCAGCTTATGTGACCCAGACCCTTCCACCTGGAATTAAGATGCGTTTTGGGTGATCCAATCACATGTGGTCCTAAATACAGGTCTGAACGGGGTCTAAAATTTTTTGATAGGATCACAAAAACCACATACAGAGGTAGTCAAAAAGGAGTGTGACCACATATCTTTTCCGTCCTGAATGTGTCCCAGACAGCTGAATGTAATGGCCAATTACATTTATTACAGTTTGTTGAATTTGTGTCATTGATTTTTATTTAAGTCAAATTATGATTGTTTACATCATAATTTTTATTATCATTATGACTTTGTCTAAATGAAATATTTATGTAAATATTTGTATTATTTTCATTAAAGGTGCTATATGTAAAAATGGCAACAAGAGCTTGAAATGGGTACTGAAGTCCAAATTAAAAATATTGGAGAGTTGTCTGCCCTGCCACAGAATCGAATCTCATGCGTGTTGCCAGAATGTTAACATGCAAATTAGCCAACTCAGCATCCGTTTTAAAGGATTTTTGGGCTTTACTCTGTCTCCATCTTCCAAAGGCATCTACAATATTTATCCTTGTTTTACTACGCCTCTTGTCATGTTGGTTTTATATGGATGGCGAGGCTTTTTAGGTGAGTTGGAATCTGTTATCTGATCCAGTTTGTTTGTTTAAGGGAACGAATAGGGGTGGAGCACATCAATTTTACCATCTCAACATTCTAAAATCATGGAGGGAGGTGGTCCCTGTGGCCTTAGCGATGGTAGTCCCCAAGAGGGTGAGCTTGGGACGGAGGTGACTCTCAAATCAAATTAATTCACCCCGGTCCCATGTGGAGACCACCTCTCACTGTCGCAGCTCACAGACGTTGCCAAGTTCCAATTGGAATTTGCGGATGTGTTCTCGCCTCTCCCCTATCGCACAAACCTCATAGAGCACCACATCGAGACCACCCCAGGGGTGGTGGTTCGTAGCCACCCCTATCACCTTCCTGAACACAGAAAAAGGTTGCTAAGGAAGAATAAGAGGCAATGCTTGATATGGGCATAATAGAAGAGTAGCACAGTGATTGGGCCAGCCCGGTGGTTCTGGTACATAAGAGCGATGGGTCAGTCCGGTTCTGTGTAGATTATCGCAATAGCCAATGCCTCGGATTGATGAGTTGCTCAATTGGTTGGGTGTGGCTACATTTTGTTAGACACTGGACTTAACAAAGGGTTATTGGCAGATCCCTTTAACCCTCTGGGGTCTGAGGGTATTTTGGGCCCTGGAGAAGTTTTGACATGCCTTGACATTTGTGCTTTTTTCAGTTGCTTAAAAACATATTAATGGCTAAAGTCTGATTACACTGTATTCAGCACAAACTGGGCTACAATAATATGTGAGCAACATGTATGTACAGGTTTGTATTTTTGAGAAAATAACGTTTATGCTTGGTTTTTGAAAAATTAAAATTTTAAGTCACTGAAAGAAGGCCATATAACACATACTAAACATTTGTCCACAAGACTTTTGAGAATTGGATCTTGTAGCCTAGAGTCTTTGCTACAAAATTATGTGAAAACCATCCTGATCACTCATTCATACAAAACAATATAGTACTTTAACGTTTGTAAGACAGTTTTAGTGTTGAAAGGTCATATGCGAGGAGGAGTGAATGATCATGAATATTGGGTCTCAGGTAATTCACACCTGAGAGACAAAAGACCCTCCCCTGTGCCTATCAATGAGGGATAGAGAATGAATGTGAGGAGACTTAATGATCAAAATCAAGTTTTAAGTTAAAGGAAGTAATCTGACTATACATTTTCTTTACATAAAGACTTTACTTAATTTTAGACCTACACTACCATTTAAAAGAAGTCTCTTCTGCTCACCAAGACTAGATTTATTTGATCCAAAATATAGAAACAACATTGATATTCTGAACTCTTTTTACAATTTAAAAGAATCGTTTTCTATTTAAATATATTGTAAAAGGCTATTTGTGATCAAAGCTGAATTTTCAGCATCATTACTGCAGTCTTCAGTGTCACATCAGAGCCTTCAGAAATCATTATAATATGCTGATTTTCTAATATGGGCATATTTAAAGTGCATTTTACTCATTTAACCTGAACACATATTTGCAAGCACAAGCTTTGTTGATGATAATGAGGCATTATAAACACTAGATAAAATATAATCTAAACATTCATATTATTTTTATATCATATCATATTACATACCATATTTATATTATACAGCATACAATTTAAATACCTGCTTTAGCATTTAAAAACAGCATTTAAATGTAACTAAAACTTGCTTATTAGGAGTCATATTTCAAATGTCAGTACTCTGAATCCTGGCTGGATACCTGGCTGCCTTACCACTAGTAAAATATGTACATGTTTATATGAAATAGCATTTCAGCTAATGAAAACTAAATTACTTACTCATCTGAAATTGTATCCTCGGCTGGATCAAGTCTCTCTTCAAAATACAATCGTTCATCGGAATTCCGCTCTTCTTCTAATCATACAGATTACATTGCAGGAGAATATTTAAATATTACATTTGAATTGTTTTATTTAAAAGTAGACATTTTAAGCTTTCTTTAGACATATGTTTCATGTTTGTGTGATAAGTATTTGCGGAGTTTCAGTTCATTTTAGTGACGCGTTTCTGAAATATGCTCGTGAACACAGAGACTGCTGAAAGCTCAACCTTTTTATTTTCTTTATTTTACAAAAACACTAAATTTTGTTGTTATTGTGAGTGTACACAAATAAAAGTAGACCCTTTATAGTCTCTAATGATGTCTTACACTTATCTGTATACCCAAAAATGACTGAGTATTTTAAATTGTTTCCCCTGTAATGACGAAAATATCCAGCAGGACCCCAGAGAAAACTTTAACTAATGGAAAGACAAGACTAATAACAAAGTAATCAAATAATAAACCAATGAAAACAAGACACATGAGCAGGGGAAACACATGACAAGATCATATGAGGGAACAGGAAATCACATGACATGACAGGAAGTGGAACTAAACTAGAAAATAAAAAACATGAAGAAAACACATAAACGTGACTCTAGGGGTGGCTCACAAGGCCCCAAAACATAATAGCAAAGTTAATGAGTGTGCTGGGGGGGGTCCTTGAAACGTGGCCTGGCGAGACATGGCATAGAGCATGGGAACAGGGAAAAGTAAGTCATGTATGTAACAATCTTCAAACTGTGATGCCAGGAAAACAAAACAAGTGACTTCAGAAGGACTTGAGTGAAAGACAAAAGTAACATTAAGAAAAAGAAAAACGTCTAGGTTACGTATGTAACCTCCGTTCCCCGATGGAGGGAACGAGACGTTGTGTCAGAGAAGCGACACTAGGGGTCTCTCTTGAGCGCCGATATTCACCTCTGAACTATGAAAAAAGGCCAATGAGAGTTGGCAACCAGTATTTAATGGTTAATTGGGGGTAGTGGTAGTGGTGTAGTGGCTAAAGCACAGGGCTGTTAATCAGAAGGTCACAGGTTCTAACCCCATGGCCACCACCATTGTGTCCTTGAGCAAGGCACTTAACTCCAGGTTGTTCCGGGGGGATTGTCCCTGTAATAATTGCACTGTAAGTCGCTTTGGATAAAAGCGTCTGCCAAATGCATAAATGTAAATGTAAATGTATTTGCATGTCCTGCCCCGGGACATACGTGTATTTAAGCGGCGCAAATACGGGAGTTCATTCAGGATTTTTCTGGCAGGGGAGACACAACGTCTCGTTCCCTCCATCGGGGAACGGAGGTTACATACGTAACCTAGACGTTCCCCTTCTGTCGCTCTCTCCACGTTGTGTCAGAGAAGCGACACTAGGGGTCCACTTATAAAAGTGCCATGCGCTGAGCCATGTACGTGAACTGCTGATACAGGAGCGAGCAGGTATTCTTACGTGCAGGACGACCAACTGTATCAGGCTGCACGTACCCTTCCCCAGTGCCCCATTTAAGCCATCAGGATTCCTTATCGTTACCCTGGAGGGGGGAACAAGGTGCTGGCCGCCAACCTGGGAACGGGCCAAGCCTGGCCGGGCCTCTTATCTCTCTATGTTTCTCGCATAGAGCAACTAAGGCCGGGGCCCTTACTCGCCTTGAGGGAAGGGGGTCTTAGCCCTTATTCAGGGCGGAGAAGACCCTGCAGAGGCCACAAGTTTAAGTGGCAAAACCATCAGAGGCCTGACTTAGGGCCTATGTGGAAAAGTTGGTGCGGTGGTGGATCCAGCCTCATAGAGGGGGTAACATACAACATGGCAACCGAGGCAGCCGTGACTACCTAAGGGAAACACGGGAGTCTGCTCGCCAGAGGGGACAGAACCATGGTGTTACAGACTGGGGGAGTCCGAAGGAGGCCTTACCTGTGGAGCACCTATACCAGTACAGGGTAGCTTGCGGTACCCGCAGTAGCTTGGGTCCCAAACCTGGGATCTCCTGGGAATGAAGGCGCACCGTTTCCCCTGGTTAGGGGGAAAGGTGCTAGGTGCAAGCGATTCACCCGGTCAGATCGTGGGTGTGCTACCGAGTTCTACGGGCTCGGTACCTGAGAAAACACGGGACGATACTGACTCAACTCGGAGATTGTAGAATCTCGCAAAAGTGTTAGGTGTTGCCCAGCCCGCTGCTCTACAAATGTCTGCTAGGGCAGTGCCCCTAGCCAGTGCCCATGAGGACGCAACACTCCTGGTGGAGTGGGCTCGGACCCACAGGGGGGGCACGGCCTGGGTGTGATAAGCCTGGGAAATGGCGTCGACAACCCAGGGGGCGAGTCTCTGCTTGGAGACAGCGTTCCCTTTCTGCTGTTCCCCAAAGCAGACGAAGAGCTGCTCAGAGTGTCTGGTGCTCTGTGTGCGGTCCAGATCAATCCATAAAGCACGTACTGGACACAGCAGTGAAAGGGCTGGATCTGCCTCCTCCCAGGGCAGCACTTGCAAGTTCACCACCTGATCCCTGAAGGGTGTGGTAGGAACCTTGGGCACATAGCCCGGTCGCGGACCGAACTCCAGGCGGGGGACAGCCTCCTCTCCTGAAGAAACACGAGCACTGACCTAACTGCGCAGTTCTGCGGGTCTTCGGCTCGGGAAGAACACCAGTCCGCAAACAGACGCCACTTTAGAGCGTAAAGATGCCTGGTAGTGGGGGCTCTGGCTTGATTGATTGTATCTATGATGGTCGATGGTAGGCCGGCTAGATCTTCCGCATCCCGTCCAAGGGCCAGATGTGGAGGTTCCAGAGGTCTGGGTGCGGGTGCCAGAGCATGCCCCGTCCCTGAGAAAGAAAGTCCTTCCTCAGGGGAATTCGCCAGGGAGGGGCTGTCGTGAGGAGCGTGAGGTCCGAAAACCAAGTCCGGGTGGGCCAGTAAGGGGCTACCAGAATGAATTGCTCCTCGTCCTCCCTGACCTTGCATAGCACCTGTGCAAGAAGGCTCACTGGGGGAAATGCGTACTTGCGCAGCCCCGCAGGCCAGCTGTGTGCCAACGTGTCTGCCCCGAGGGGAGCCTCTGTCCGGGCATACCAGAGCGGGCAGTGGGAGGTTTCTTGGGTTGCAAAACAGGTCTACCTGAGCCTTGCCGAACCGGTCCCAAATCAGCTGGACCGACTGGGGGTGGAGCCTCCACTCTCCGCCAGGCAAGCTTTGTCTTGACAGCGTGTCCGCTATCACATTGAGGTTGCCGGGGATGTGAGTGGCGCGCAGTGACTTGAGTCGCTGCTGACTCCAAAGGAGGAGACGACGGGCGAGCTGTGACATGTGGAGGGAGCGTACTCCGCCTTGGCGGTTTATGTAGGCTACGACCGTGGTGCTGTCTGTCCTGACTAGGACGTGTTTGTTCCGAATTAACGGGAGAAACTTCTGCAGGGCCAGAAAAACAGCCAGAAACTCTAGGCAGTTGATGTGCCAGCGCAGCGGGCCTCGGTTCCCCAACCCAATTTGGAGGCGTCGGTTATGACCAGAACGCGTCGGGACACCTGCTGCAAGGGTACTCCTGCCCTTAGAAAGCAGAGGTCTGTCCAGGGTTTGAAGGTTTGGCGGCAGGCAGAAGTAACTTTTACGTTGTGCGTGCCGTGGCGCCATGCTCGTCTCGGGACTCGAGTCCGGAGCCAGTGCTGAAGTGGTCTCATATGCATCAACCCCAGCGGCGCGGCCACCGCGGAGGATGCCATATGCCCCAGGAGCTGTTGGAAATGTTTTAGCGGGACAACGGAGCCTGGCTTGAAAGAAGCGAGGCATTTCAGCACTGACTGAGCACGCTCGTTGGAGAGACGTGCTGTCCTTGAGACTGAGTCTAACTCCAGACCGAGAAAAGAGATGCTCTGGACTGGGGAGATCATGCTCTTTTCCCAGTTGACCTGAAGCCCCAAACGGCTGAGGTGGCTGAGCACCTGGTCTCTGTGTGCGCATAGTAACTCTCGGGAGTGGGCCAGTATGAGCCAGTCGTCGAGGTAATTGAGTATGCATATGCTGGCTTTTCGGAGCGGGGCAAGAGCTGCCTCTGCGACTTTCGTGAAGACGCGAGGGGACAGAGACAGGCCGAAGGGGAGGACTTTGTACTGATACGCCTGGCCGTCGAACGCGAACCGTAGGAAGGGTCGATGTCGAGGGAAAATTGAGATGTGGAAGTACGCTGCGAACCAATCTAGATGCCGGACGTCAGATAGAATTTGTTTCTGGGTGAGCATTTTGAATGGGAGTTTGGACAAGGTCCGATTGAAAACTCGCAGGTCCAAGATCGGTCGTAAGCCGCCGCCTTTCTTGGGTACAACAAAGTAAGGGCTGTAGAAACCCTTCTTCGTTTCGGTTGGACGGACAGGGTCCTTTAATAGAAAGGCGTCGGGAGGCAACGTGGTGTCCCGAGACTCTGGTGCTGAGAATAAACTCAAAGCACTTACCTTGCTCCGCGCACCCAGCAGGGGGCGGGTTCATGGCTGAGGAGGAGGTCTGATGCTGGCGTCCTCTGGACTCGTCTGAACCGGCCGGCCGGGGAACAGTCGTGAGGCTGAAGGCGGGGACACCGCGTTCATGGAGCCAGGACTGTTGAGGCCTGAAAGCAGAGTGCTGTGAGAACGTCATTTGCGGGCCATGTGCCCCTGAGACAAAGGATATAGCTCTTTTATTGAGAATTTGGGAACCGCAGCCCCTGTTAAGGCAATTACGTCTCTAAGGAGACTTGGGTACCTACAGGCTCTGTCTCTTTTGCCGGCCTGTTTTGAGTTACCCCAGGTAGGACCAAAAGCATTCTTTGCACCCTCACCCTGACTACCTTCCCAAGGTGCCTTTCTCGACCCTTGGCCAGTCATTCTCTAAGCCTTCTGCTCCCTGCCGTTTGTAATGCCGGAGCAGCTAAAGACTACTCAGACTTTGTCCAGTCTGTGCCCTTCAGAATTATGTCCACCGCATTTGCTAGTGGCGTAAAGTCAGGGCAGCAGTGCTTCACTTTGAAGCCGTGACCGGGTTTTCACTTTGGGTGAGGGACCTTACTGCCCGGGCCTACGAGGCGCAGGATCAAGCTTCGCCAGTAGGTTTTAGGGCGCACTCTACCAGAGGGCTCTCCTCCTCTAAAGCCTTGGCTAGAGGTCTCCCTCTGCAGCAAGTTTGTGGTGCGGCAGGTTGGTCCTCTCCGCGCACATTCATTAAACTTTTATAGTTTGGATGTTCTTGCCACTCTGGGCTCTTACGCCCTTGAGTTGACACCAAACAAGTTTGTGGTGCGGCAGGTTGGTACTCTCCGCACACATTAATCAAATTTTATGTTTTAGATGCTTTGCTACTCCGGACTCTTATGTCCTTGAGTCGACATCTCAGCCAATGCCTAAACAAGTTTGTGATGCGGCAGGCTGGTCCTCTCCGCTCACATTCATCAGTTTTTATGACAAGTTTGTGTTGCGATAGGGTTCTCTTCGCACACATTCATCGAACTTTATGGGTTAGATGCTTTGCTACTCTGGGCTCTTATGCCCTTGAGTCGACATCTCAGCTCATGCCTGAACAAGTTTGTGATGCGGCAGGCTGGTCCTCTCCACTCACATTCATCAGTTTTTATGACAAGTTTGTGTTGCGATAGGGTTCTCTTCGCACACATTCATCGAACTTTATGGGTTAGATGCTTTGCTACTCCGGGCTCTTATGCCCTTGAGTCGACATCTCAGCTCATGCCTGAACAAGTTTGTGATGTGGCAGGCTGGTCCTCTCCGCACACATTCATCAAAATTTAATGGTTTAGATGTTTATGCTACTCCGGGCTCTTATGCCCTTGAGTCGACATCTGAAGCTCATGTCTGAGACCTCTCGCGTTTTTGTGAGTACATTGCACAACCGTAGGGGTCCGGACAGCCCCAAGTGCGGCGGCGTGGGTATTGCGTTCCCCGTAGCGCTTAGCAGCGCAACATCTTAGTGAAGCTTTTTGTAAAGGGAACATCTCGGGTTACATGTGTAACCCTTGTTCCCTGAAAAAAGCGGAACGAGATGTTGCGCTGCTTTGCCGCACTGGGACGTCCCAGGACTGCTCTTCAAAAAGAAGTATCTGATGACACCTGGTGACGTATCCATTTATAGCCTGGCCTCAGGTGCATCTAATGATTACATCAGCCGAGGCTATAAATTCCGGTCAATGTTCACTGACGTGTTCCACACATTATTCAGCTCGGCTCACAGCTAAAGCTGTTCCCCGTAGCGCTTAGCAGCGCAACATCTCGTTCCGCTTTTTTCAGGGAACAAGGGTTACACATGTAACCCGAGACGTTTTCGGTTGGCTGACTGCACTGCAAAAGTGATCAAGAAATTGTATGATCTGAAGCTGTCATATGCAACGTACTCGCTTTTGTGCAGCTGGACTATCAGAAATTACTGCAGCATGGAAACACACATTTCCTATCTCTTGGTCCAGCTCTTGAAAGTATACTACACATTTTCAATGGTCTGCATGCATACTTTCTTTATCAAGAAAAATGCCCAAACTTTGGATTGGCATCACACTAAAGCAAACAGCCAATTTGAACCGTGTACTGGAGGTGTACTGCAAAACCACATATCAGCCACAGAAGTAGCTTTGCACAATCATGTACTGAGAAAAGTCTTGCAGGCCAGGCTGGAGAAATCATTCATATTCTCTGACATTAAAAAGCAGTTGGATGCCCTGATTGAAGCTGGTGACATGCAAGTGGATGATTTCTTTTGTGCAGTGAGAAACGTCTTGGTTACTGATGTAACCTCTGTTCCCTGATGGAAGCAATGAGAAGTCGTGTCGATGTAGTGACACTAAGGGTTAGACCAGGAGAGCCCCAATCACCTTTGCTTAAAATAGGCCAATGAGAATTGGTGAGTGGAATTTGCATGCCACTCTCCACCCGGAAATACAGGTATAAAAGGAGATGGCGTTCACCACTCATTCAGATTTATAATGAGGAGCCGATAAAGTCCTGGCCATGTCAGCGGCCGGTTCAGCGCCACAGCAGGAGGGACACAACATCTCATTCCCTCCATCAGGGAAAAGAGGTTACATCAGTAACCAAGACGTTACGGAGACCACATCCTGCCAGAGGGTGGAGAATATGTGGAGAATACCTCACATGGACTTACCAATGGGAAAGTTCACATATGGAATAATACCACCGGAGGACCCTATCCACAGAAAGAGTACACAGCCACAGTGGCCGACGCAGAGAAAGCTCTAGCGAGGGGAAACACATGGGGAACCTAAGGGGAAACCGAACAGTGGAAACTCATCATATGGGATTACCAAGGGGGGAATCACCACGCATGGAGTACTGTGCCCGAGCACACAGGCTCACCTGAAATGGGGCATACCAAAAGTACTGGGCCTGGTGCCATTACTCCTCCGCTGAGTTCATCACCGAACAGTGCTTAAGAATTAGAGAGGCGTTCGGGGTTCACTGTATATGGGGAGCTGTTGTGGACATAAAGGCATACATTAACACCTTTGAAAAAGGGGAAGGGTGCAATGCAAGCTGTACACCCAATTGGCCATCTGGTCTACCTGCTGCTACACTGCATAACAGTCGGGTCGATACCGGGTCTATGCGTAGGTTATAAAACCTCGCAAAAGTATTGGGTGTAGCCCAACCCGCAGCTCTGCATATGTCTGCTAGAGAGACCCCCTTGCCAGTGCCCAGGAGGATGCATCACCTCTAGTGGAGTGCGCCCAGACTACCAAGGGGCACGGCAAGTCCTGACATTGGTATGCGAGAGAAATGGCATCCACAATCCAATGGGATAGCCTTTGCTTCCAGACATCTTTCCCCTTCTGCTGTCCTCCAAAACAGATAAAGAGCTGCTCCGAGCACCTAAAGCTCTGCGTGCAGTCCAGTTAGATTTGCAGTGAGCGACGCAAGAGTTGGCCACCTTGGTAATTTATGTAAGCTACAGTCGCTGTGTTGTTGGTCCCGACCAACACATGCTTGCCCTGAATCAATGCTCGAAGCCACCTTAGGGCCAGCAATACCGCCAGCAAATCGAGCTCGAGTTCAAGGTGTCTGTCGTGACCACAACGTGCCTTGTGACCTGCTCTAGGGTAACAACTTCCCATTGAAATGCCAGGTCCGACTAAGGGCTGAAAGTCTGACGGCTCTGTGGAGTGATGGTCACATGCTGGGGGCCGTGGTGCCATGCCCACCTCAGGGCTCGAGCCTGTAGCCAGTGCTGAAGCGGTCTCATATGCATCAACTGCCGCCAAGGATATCATATGCCCCAGTAGCCTCTGAAATTGTTTCACTGATACCGCTACCTTCTGCATGAAGGTCTTCAGGCAGTTCAGCACTGACTGAGCATGTTCAGTTAAAAGACGTACCTTGAGAGTGACTGAGTCCAACTTCATACCAAGAACTTGCTCTTCTTGACCTGAAGCCCGAGTCGGTCGAGGTGCTGAAGCACAAGGTCCCTGTGTACACACAATAGATCTCGTGAGTGAGCTAGGATTAGCCAGTCATCGAGATAATTGAGAATGCGTATGTTTTCTCCCTCAGCAGATTCAGGGCAGCCTCTGTGAACTTAGTAAAGACTTGAGGGGATAGGGACTGACAGAAGGGGAGGACTTTGTACTGATATGCTCGTCCCTCGAAGGCAAACCGAAGAAAGGGTCTGTGTTGAGGAAGGATCGATTTGTGAAAGTACACGTCCTTCAGGTCGATGGCCGTGAACCAATCCTGATGTCGTACTGATGCCAGGATGTGCTTCTGCATTAATATCCTGAATGGAAGCCTGTGTAAGGCTTTGTTCATGGGACACAGATCCAAGATTGGGCCCGACCCTCTCCCTCTCTTGGGCACGATAATATAAGGGCTATAAAAACACTTTCGCTGCTTGGCTAATGTTACAGGCTCTATTGCTCCCTTCGCCCAGAGGACCATAGGAGAGAGGATGCCACTGAACCTGGGCAGGCGTCTGGTGAACTGGATCTTGTAGCCGAGGCGAATCATCCTGATGAGCCACCGCGAGGGGCTGGAGAGCGCTAACCAGGACACCAGCCTCTGCAACAGCGGCACCAAGTGGACGACTGCACTTACCGTGCCTGGGCAGGTGCCCCACCTGGAAGACAGTCCAGGGGGGACGTGCTGCTCTGCAAGCCCACAATGGTAGCCAGTGACTGGAGTGGGCGAGCGACCCCAGAGACCAGCATACATTTCTGTTCGCCAGCTGTCTCTTGACGGAGAACGAGGGACCGTGAGTTACTTGCGTTCACCTGATTGCTGGCCCAGGGAATGAGGAAACTGCTCTTTTATTTACCATGTGAGAGCCGAGGCCCAGAGGGCACTCAGCGATGTAATATTCACCACGCGCTGGCCAAAGGGCGATGGTGGGGCTGGAGAGATTACTTGGGCCAGACCGGTCAGAGGTAGTTGCCCCATCCATGGGCTGCCTGTGTTAGGGCCACCTTTAAGCCCGTCTGGGGTTCTTGGGGGCCGTCTGACGGGCAAGTGGAGCCTACATCCCGCAGGAGGATCTTTCCCTTTAATGCCGGCGTATGGGCTCCAGTGGTGCGGGGGGCCTGGTCCGGCACCACAGGGAATGGCTCTGGCAAGAAGCAGACAGGGTGCAGGACTTCAGAGGCCTGAATTCTGAAAATGTGCTGCCAGCGAAAAGTGCAAGGTGACAACAGTTAAAGATATGGATGCACCCTCTACTTCGCATTGACCTGCGTCTAGGTAAAGATATGTCAATTACATTTTTATTGGGAGGGGGTTGAGCCATTTTCCACAAGCAAACACACAAAATACGGGATCGTCCTGGATGTAAATATAAAATTATGCCTCCCATATCGAATCAATATGTGATCCGATTTGTCCCGTATTTAAACTGGTCAGATGCCGTAATGGAGAAATCATTCTAGATGAAAATTCAGAGCAAACAAACAATGAGGAGAAAGAAGAGGAAGAACAAGATGAAGAAGAGGTGCAAACTGAGAAGAGGGAGAGAGGGTAAAGGAAGAGGAAATAGGAGGAAGAAGTGATGAGATATGGGGAAGTTTTTTCTTAACTCTTTCATGGGTGAGCATTGAAAGAGTTGAGGAAAGACCAAACAGAGATGCTGTAATGATGGTGAGCAGAGAGAAAGAGGACAGCAGGGTGGAAGAGTAGAGTGTAGAAGACACAGGAGAGGCTGAAATTTCCTATCAATTGATCATGTTATGAATCACGGTCTCTCTGAGACACCAAGTGTTCAGCCTGATGTGAGCAGATCTACAGTGGCTTCAATCACAACAAAAAAGAGGAAGAGTGAGGAATGGCATTGGTCTGCATGCCACAGTTATTGTCAACAATCACCACCTGTGCTTACAGTTCTGTCTTAGGTCCATACAATCTAGCAAGACTGTTATCTTGTTTATTTTTTCAGTAAACTTTCTCATCCTCTTTCCAGAGGAAGAGCAGGAACTAGGGGTGTTACAGTCATTTTAAAAGTGGGAGGACACAGATGTCAGTAGGTGGCTCACACAGACCCAATACTTACAGTGCAGTATTTGTATATTACAGTATACACATATGATATAAGTATTATAGTAATATATAAGTATTATATACTTGTAGTATTTTAAAGATTTAGCTATTGAAAATTAAATGCAAAAATTAGCAAAATTAGCTGTAAAAATAAAGTGCATCTTTTAGAGCACTCGCTTCTGTTTCACACATGACAATAAAAGACTGAGCACAAGCTGTTCCTTGAATATATGATTTAATCAATGACAATAATACCAATTGTGCATGCGCATAATTACATTTTTTACTCTGTGCTTGTACATTGTGAGATTTAAATGTATCCATGTGGCTCGAGTATTTTGACTATATTCAAAAAATTCATTCAGATCCATTTAATGATTAGTTCAGTGACCATTTGTTATGATGCCACCGGTTGATGTCTTGTGTGAAATGAGTCACTGAATCAACTATCAAAAGAAAATTGTAATCTTTTAAAATATGTATTTCTACAGACCTAAAAAGAGACTTAGTAGAGGTTTTATGCATTACATGAACATAGCAAATCTATAATTTCCCTACAGTTTGTGAGCTGCAAGGCATGACTTCTATCAAAAGACAACACTAACAGTCTTATATTATCATGAGTTTCATTAACGTCTGTATGTTTTTATGTATAAAAAAGCATGTCTACATATTCTCTAAATTATAGAGAATGCTGTGAGTTGGCTCTATCAATCCACTCTCTCCTCTCCTCCAACATCTTGTGTGTGGTGAGTGTACTGGTGTACTATGGCTGCCGTCGCATCATCCAGGTGGATGCTGCACACTGGTGATGGTTTAGGAGAGTCCCTTTGTAACAAAGACTCAGGTAAGTTGGGATCCATAAGCAGTTTTTATTGAAAACACTGATGTTAACGGGCAATGGTCAAGCAATGGGCGAACAGGGCAATAGTAGGCAGGCAGAGAGCGAGGTGAGGCAGGCAGAATGTCGGGGCAGGCAGCAGACAGCAATACGGGAAGGCAGACGAGAGTTCAGGTAGGCAGGTAGCAATCAATCGTGGTCAGGAGGGAAAGCAAGGTCGGTAAACAGATCAGCAATGAGGAATGTAAACTAGAACGCTCAGTAGTGTAGCCGGAACAAACAAGAATCCGCAGTGAGTGTGTAACTGCGTGTAGCTTAAATAGAGGGAGATGAATGGGGATCAGCTGTGGACTAATTAAGCGTGGTATGTGGGTTGCGGAGGCAATTTAGAATTCAGGTGAATCGGATCTCCGGTGGCCGATCGGGGAGGCGCCTTCGTAGGCGTTTGTGACACCCTTGTTCACTGTGTAAAGTGCTTTGAGTGAGTGTAGAAAAGTGTTATACAAATATAATGTTCATTTATTCATTCATAATTAGTTCACTGATAAAGGACACCAGTGATAAGCTTTGACACCCCTCCCATTCAGGAAACCTTAAAGGTTCTTCACGTGAAGCCAAAGCACCTCTCTTTGAGCAACAGGTCTCAGATGGTAAAGATCCACATCTGGGCAGGATTGTATATATTTATCTTATATATTTTTTATGTGTTGTATATTTTGTAATTTGGCATGCCAGTCACACCCACTGGGCGATGCACACCAGAAAGTGCACTGTTTGTATCAGTTTGAATATGCTGAAGAATTACGAAGTGCGAAAAAGTACTAAGAACTTAAAAGTTTCCATTTTTATTGGTCAGATGCTTCCTTTAATATTTAGTTTACATGTCACTTTACATTTAGTATAAGTTTAATGGTGCAATGCTTAAAAATACCCAGAAGCCAGTATTTGTCAAATACCCATAATGTTCACTTCCATTTTTAAATGAATAGGCCTAATTCTGTAAATTATTTATTTTGTGCACTAGAGTTTTACTACCTTAAATTGTTCTCAAGGGCAACACAGGGCACTGTGTGCAAAATTTTTCATTTTAAGTGAACTGTCCCTTCACACCAAGAGCAAATATTCAATTTTAACAAGACACGCACAGACAAACAGACAGAAACACACAGAGACACATACCATTGGGATTGAGTATGCTTGCCTGCTGGTTGTTTAGGGTTAATACTTTTTGTCACAAGCTTTTTAACACACACACACTCAAACAAACCATCTGTTGGGATTCAATACGCACTTTATGACATCATTATTTTTTATAATGATATTTAAAGCGTGATGCACTCTGATCATTCTCTCTCTTTTCCTTCAACAACACCTGTGACGCGACCTCCTACTGCAGATTTGCATTTAGAAGTATTTTTTAGACTTCAGTATTATTTAGTGTGCAATAACAGCAGTGATCAGTTTAATATTTGTTTCTTTACTCTTCAAAAAATGTCTAGAATTTAAGCTCAGCTCAAGGCTCAACAACTGCCGGCTTCCCGAGAACAGCTTTCCGGCCATGGGAAACAACACCTTCCCCAACCTTCAGCCGCCCTCCCCCTCCGGTGGGGGCACCGCCGACACAGGTACGAGCGTAGCGCCTGGGCCGGCATGCTGGTGATGCGGAGATCCGGGCCACTTCCGGGATCAGTGTCGCTGATGGAGGTGGGGACGGTGGTACGGGTCTCCGATATCCCGCAGTCTGCCCCCGATTGGGCCGGAGCGTACCGGATACCGGTAAGAATCAAGGGGGGTACTCACCAAGCATTGCTGGATACAGGTTGTAATCAGACCACCATCCACCAAGGCTTGGTTCAACCCGAGGCTTCGGGCACAGCTAAACAGGTGAGGGTAAGGTGTGTGCATGGGGATGTTAACAAGTATCCTATGGTGACCTTGGTGATCAAATTCCGGGGGGAAAAACATAGAATGGAGGCCGCGGTTAGTTCCCGCCCCACCCATCTGCTGATTTTGGAGACCGATTGGCCGGGTTTTAGAAATGTATTAGAGGGAATTTGCGCGGATGGGTCCTGCACTAAAATGAGGAGATGTGCGGTGTGCAATGCTTTTGCAGGGGAGGCGGAGCCGGGGCCATCCTCGACCGCTCCAAGTCGGAATGACGAAGGAAGGGGCGAGGCTACCGCCCCTCCTCTTCTCAGGGAATTCCCTGAGGGGGATTTCCCTTTGGAGCAGTCCTGGGATGAAACCCTTAAGCATGCCTTTGACCAAGTGAGAGTAATCGATGGTCAACAACTCCGGCCGGGCATCGCCCTTCCATACCCTTATTTTGCCATTATAAAAGATCGGCTATATAGAGTGACGCAGGATGCTCAAACAAAGGAAAATGTAACACAACTGTTGATTCTATGAAGCCGCCGGGAAATGGTATTCCAGGCGGCTCATTATAATCCCATGGCGGGTCACCTAGGAGAAAGAAAGACACTACTCCGTCTAATAGCCCGTTTTTATTGGCCGGGCATTGGCGGCGACGTCCGCAGGTGGTGTGCGGCGTGCCGCGAATGTCAGCTGGTAAACCCACCGGCCACCCCAAAAGCGCTGTTTCCACTGATCGAGGTCCCCTTCGAAAGAATTGGGATGGACCTCTTCGGGCCATTAGAACGGACAGCACGCGGACATCACTTTGTATTAGTCCTAGTGGATTATGCAACGCGATATCCAGAAGCAGTGCCTCTGAGCAACATCTCACCAACATAGAATTAGTAGACACTTAAAATTTAATCAAGGATAATTAGACTAGTTCTGGTCATGAATAAATGCTTTTGGTTCAATCCGATTAATTAAAAGATGGTCATTCGGTGCTCAAATGTTCAATGAACTAATCTTTTTGGTGAATGAAATTAAATGAAACGAGTTACTTAAATGAGCAAAATCACCACCACTACTGCCCAGGAGGCCTAACCATGTTTATTTAAGAAACAGGTCAATATTCCCAATGAGCAGGGTCCAAAAATATCAACCACCATGCGGCAAATGTGCATTTTTCTATTTGCTAAAAAATTAAGCGATCTTGCACGAGACACTGAAAAGTGGAACATATGTGGCAAAGAAGTTTGTCCACTGTACGTTCACATAGTAAATCAATTGAAAATAGCAGAGACACAACGAAACTAAGTGTTCTATGACCGTCAACTTACTTTTTAAAAGGATTAATTAATAAAGGAAAAAGTGTGGGATGCAGTTACCTCAGCTGTTGTTGTAGATGGTAAGTTAACACATATTTTTGGGAGTGCATCCTTTTTGAGAGGAAATAAATCAACTCTTAAAAGTTCTGGCTGGTGTTTGATCAAAGAGGTATCACTATTCAATGGTTGTATATGTTTATTTATTTCTTATTATATTATTAAGAGTGATCGAGTCAAACCTAATTGTCTGTATAGGGCACAGCAGTTTCTGCAGCAGAAATGCTGTCAGTGTAAAAACACAAGTGTTGTGCTTGTGTACTATTTCAATGCTGCTCATGTGCCTCATAAACATGATGTGTGCAACAGCCATTAGCCTCAGTTAGCAGTAAATCTAGAAGCAAGATGAAGGAAGTGTTTTGGACCATTAATGCCATCCGGAAGAAGGGAAGACCACGCTCGGATTTTTAGTGAATGTGCAAGGAAGTTTTAATTACCCAACACCACACACACCAATTCTTTGGCAATAATTGCATTAAACAACAGGAACCCAAATTTATTTTCACAATGTTCATTTCCTTTAATGGTTCTTGAATGTGTATCCTTCCCGTGATGCAGACAGAAAACCGGACTAAAATACAGTGTTTTTCAGCACTACACAGCTACAGAATCAACAGCGCAAGACATAAAGCATGACGGGTGTAGTCCGATTCCAAAACAAATTGCTCTTTTGAGCCAGTTCTTTTAAGAGAAACAGTAAGCGCTACTAGTGTTGTCTGATTTCGCAACTAATGACTAATTTCAGTAAACCAATAAGACTTGATGAAGCTGACTGAATGAACTGACTCACCTAAAAAACTAAGAACTGCATTATGTTTAGCTAAGACCTGTAAGTTATTAAGTGGTTGTTCATATGACAACATGGCCTTTAAAATACACATTTAGTTTTGTTGTAATAAGTTTTCTGAAGAAAATATATATGGACTTTCAGGCAACTAAATATTCAAAAATTATTAAACAATTATTTTACATACAGTATTGTTTATTTGTCTCTCATGTCTGTCAAATCCACTTGTAAAATGCAAAAAAAAAAATATATATATATATATATATATATATATATATATATATATATATATATATATATATATATAATAACAATACATTTGCCACCTTTGCTAGTAGGCTAAAAAGTTAGTGTTACCGTACATTCACACCAGAGGCGGCGAGAGCGTCAGATCGACCGGAAGTCATTCTTTTTCAATGACAGCCAGCGTCTCTCTGCGGCGAGAAGTGGCGCGGCGAGTCTTTGGCGGCGTGGGCGTCAGATGGAAGTTCAAGCGCAGTCAACATTATGGTAATGAGCTGTGACGCGGTTCGGCGGCAACCTATTGGAATATAGAAGTGCTCCGCTCTAGCGATGTCGAGAACACAACCGTGTAAACTTTGGTTCCCACCAAACATTCGTTCCGAAGATAAAATGTAGAAACGAATTATTGCCGTGACGGGTTTCCCTGTAATATATGACCAAGACCACAGTTATTATTACAAATGTATTTTATTTTGATAACAAACAACTATAATTTTAATTACTTTTGCCATCGATCGATTTCAGAATTTTAAAGAGTTCATGAGGATATACGCTACTTGTGATCGGTCGGCAAAAAGTAAATGGTCGACATGTCTGGATGTTTAAATTGCGGCCCCTTTAAATATAGTTCACAAAACAAAGCATTCTGAACAAACGTTGCCGCTTATTTCAACTACGTCAGAGCGTCCACGAGCGTCCTTGAGCGTCGAAGGCAGGGCAGCCAGAGCGAATTTTGACGCTCTCGCCGCTTCTGGTGTGAACGTACAGTTAGGGTTAAGGTTTGCGACCCTGCCAATGAGGCTGCTCATGAAGCTCAATGTAGGACACCTTTCTGACTGGCAAATCTTGAAATAAGCCTAATAATGAGCAGTCAGTCTGTCAGTTTTGATAAATAAAATCAAAAGAAATCCAATGCAATTGGTGAAATTTGAATGTTTCTTAATCAATATTTGGTGTCTATTTAACTATTTATTTGGTAGGTAGCCATTTTATAAGCAGGAAATATACAGTCAGACAGTCATTATCCCATAATAAACCCATTCAGGGTAATACAAGACCTGATTACCCTGTCGTGGTTTATTTTGCAATTACAACAGGCTGACTGTACATTATACCATACGTAAAGGAATAGTTCACCCAAAAGTTTAATTTGCTGATAATTTACTCACCCTTTCTTTCTTCATCAAAACAGAATTTAAGATTTTTTGGATTTCATTTCCTCCTTTAAATAATGCAAGTGAATGTACTTCATTTTTTGACGGTCCAAAATGCATATCCACTTGTAATTTGCATCAAAATAATCCACACGAATCCAGTCGACAAATACATTTCTTCTGAACCAAAACTATTGATTATTTTTAGAAACAAAGTAATACTTATATACTTTTTAACTACAATTGTTTGCTTCCGTACATCTCTGTGACACGTGCTCATGAGAAGGATGACGTAAACTCGTTGGTAAAGTCACGCGTCACATGGAGGAGACAGGAAATGTGTCATTGTTTACAAGAGGAGTGCTGTACAAAAGTTTAATTGGCTGTGTCGCATTTGACAGCAGCTTACATCATCGAGGCTGTCTCATTTCAGAAAAGCGAGTAAGACACTTCGAATGCAGCCTTCGAATGCGACCATCTTTCACGGGAATTCGGAGGATGCATGAGGTGTATCTTTTGAGGGAACTCGCAACCCACAATTATTTGCTTCAACGGAAATGTCTAAAAAAAAATTACGCCAATTTGCCTGTAAATATGATGTTCAAATTCAAGTAATGTTAATTCCTAAGTTGAAGTACCTCAGTAGATGAGTGCAGAGTATATAATGGCTGTCTCAATTGGAAGGCTGCATCCTCCGGAGGTCGCATTTGTCGGCCACATACGTCATCGAGGCTGTCTCATTTCATAAAAACGAGTTGAACACTTTGAATGCAGCCTTCGAATGCGACCATCTTTAACGGCAATTCGGAGGATGCATGAGGTGTATCTTTCGAGGGAACTCACAACCCACAATTCTTTGCTTCAACGGAAATGTCTAAAAACAAATTACGCCAATTTGCCCGTAAATATGATGTTCAAATGCAAGTAATGTTAAATCCTAAATCCTAAGTTGATGTACCTCAGTAGATGAGTGCAGAGTATATAATATGTATTATTATATTAATATATAATTAAAATATTAATTGTATTATTATATTGTTTTTAATATTTAATACTAAATAAGTATTAGACTAAAAGCACAGCTTTAAAATCTATTTTCTTTTCTTTTGACATCATAATAGCTCTCCTAAAATGTACCTCATACATTCCCTTTCAAAGGGACTTTGTTTCCTTCTCACTTGAAGCGCTCCCGCTTGTAAGAAAGTGGCGTGCTGTCATAGCAACCATGTTATGTTCCATTTCGGTTTCTCCTACGAAGGCCGTCTTGTTTAAATGAGGCTAGTTTAAAGGAGGATTCTCGGTATACTACAACCTTCAAAGGATGCGTCCTACCTAGCACGCAGCCTTCGAAACGAGACACAGCCATTGTCTTTGCTGTAGATTTGCATTTATATAAGTGTATTGTTCAAAATGGTTGTTTTGCGTGTGTATCCTGGATGCTTCACCCTTCAGAAACCCAAAAGAACATGCACGCCAAGAAAAATATTATCTTTTCATTGATTCCCTATACATGATCATGAGCGACTGAAGCTCTGGCTTATCTTGCTGAACCTGGATATCAGTATACCCCTACATTCTCTCAAATATTGGAGGGTGTGCAATAAACATTTTACCCCTGAGGATTCAGACCATTGAATGAAACAAAGGGTCGATATCTGAATTCATCAGCTGTGCCCATGCTGTTTTTCTTCCTCTGGCTCTGCAACTCCCTCTGCACTCCGCTCCTCATCACCCGATTTCTAATTCACCACACCTGCACTCAATTCTCTCGCTCATATCTGCCTGCATAAATAACTCACCTTCACGCCACTTCATGTCAAGTCTCACACAAAGGACTCGCAGTGTTTATTTACCTGTCTGTATTTGCTCTTGATTATCGTCAATATCTGTTCAGTGCTTATCCTGCTGTTTCGGCTATTACCTCTTCTTTACTTTGTGAAGCTTCTCGTCTGTGATATCACCTGTACCATTGATCTCACTGTGTAAATCCTGTGAATCTCAGTAAATGCTCTCACACTTGGTTTCACTAACTACAATTTGTGTGGCTTGAATTCCTGACAGTCATATAGCTTATATTTTTCTGCTAAAGAAAAGGCAAAAGTAGATAACGTGACGGCATTGCTCCGAAACAAAAAGGATGGTTATTTACTGCAGTAATGTTTTTTATTATTATTTGGAAATATTTTTTATTATTATTTTATATTGTTTTGAAATAGTTTTGGACTGTTTTGTTTTGTGAACGGCGCTTGGTCTGTGGTCTGTGTAAGTTTCTCTTGTAAACAATGACATACTTCCTGCCGCCTCCACGCGCGAACTAACCAACGAGCTTACGTCATCCCTCTCATGAGCACACGTCACAGAGATGTACAGAAGCGAACATTTGTAGTTTAAAAAGTATATAAGTATTGTTTTGTTTCTAAAAATAATCAATCGTTTGGGTTCAAAAGAACTTTATTTGTACCCTAGTTTGTTGCATTTTGGACTGTCAAAAAAATTAGTACATTCACTTGCATTGTTCAAAGGAGAAGGCCTGAAATGAAATCCTAAAAATCTTAAATTCTGTTTTGATGAAGTAAGAAACTCCAATGCATCTTGAATGGCCTGAGGGTGAGAAAATTATCAGCAAATTTTCATTTTTGGGTGAACAATTCCTTTAAACACTTGTACATAATACATGTTGTAGTACTGTATTTATTGTGTTTTTTGTTTTGTTTTGTTTTTTACATATGTCTTTAATGTTAGTAAAGATAATTTAAATATAGTTATTCCAAAAAAGTGGTATGTCAATTGAATTATATGTATTTTCTATACATGACCAGGGAGGAGAATTTATTGGGAAAAAGAAAAGGGACTTAAATATTGATCTGTTTTTCACCCACACCTATTATATCACTTCTGAAGATATGGATTTAACTGCTGGAGACTTACAATACAATACGTAAAATATTATCAAAGCCCATTTTACATATAAATTATTATTATACTGGATATTAATTTCATCAACAAGCAACAATCTTCTAAAAAATGTTGTCCTGACTTCTTAAAAAAAGCAGGTGCAAAAGTCTGAGGTATATACACAGCCTGAGTTAAAACTTGAAGAGTCAGACTCACACACCAAAACACAAACAGAAGCACCCAGAGACAAAAAATAAACCACTGGGATTCAGTATGTACTAGATGCTTCTTATAGGCAGTCAATTGTTACTTTGATTGTTACAAGCTTTAGATGCACAATCACAGCCACTGGGACTCATTATGTACATTATGACATCATTTTGCAATGTGTTCAATGATATTTAAATTGTGATGCTCTGGCAGTACTCTAATGAAACTTTATCTGTTCCTTCAACAGCACCTGCGAGACAAGCCATTAATGTAGATTTGCAGAGACAAGGATTTTGCTGATTGCAGCTGTGGTCAGTTTATCATCATGTTTTTACTCTTCTGAAGATGGCAAATTTTAATTATTCTAAATCTAACCTCACACAGACTCTATCAATGGTGGATCAAAATGGACCAGTGAAGACGTTCTTGACTGTGACACCATGTGTTATCTTCCTCTATATCAATGGAGTCCAGATATTTACCTTGAGGAAAAAGACAGTTTTTAAGGAGGCATCTCGCTACATTTTGTTTGGACACATGCTTTGGGTTGATACACTCAATCTCTTTATGAGTGTACTGTTGTTTGTGAGTGCTGTTAGTAGGCTTTATATTATCAAAAATGTCTGTCTCTTTCTTCTTGTTGCTGCAACAGCCCTCTTTCAGGTTTCTACCCTAAATCTAGCTTTGATGTCACTGGAGAGATATATTGCTATCTGTTTTCCTCTCAGACATGCAGATATCACGACTTACGGAAGAACTCACATGGCCATTGGTGTTGTTTGGATGATTGGTTTAATTCAGTCCTTTTCTGAAATGATTATTTTCTATGCCATTGATTCCACAAACACAGTAATGAATTTGTTCTGTTCAAGAACCACTTTATTCAGGCTGCAGATATATACGAAACTCGATATTGCCTTTACATGTATATTTTTTGTGTCTGTGTGTTTTATTATTATCTTTACTTATGCATCTATAGCAATTGTGGCTAAATCAGCCTCCAGTGATAAGGTGTCAGCCAAAAAAGCCAACAAGACTGTACTGTTACATCTAATACAACTGGGACTTGATGCTGCATCCATTTTATTTGGAGTTATCCAAGAGGCCATTTATGTTTATACCGACTATATGACTTCAATACATATGATGTATTTTTACTTTGTAGTGTTTATCATTTTCCCAAAATGTCTAAGTCCTCTTGTATATGGCCTGAGAGATCAAGCTTTTTGCTATATATTTAAATACTACATCACATTTGGTCTCAAAAATAAAAACAGTTGTCATGCAGAGACACATTAAGTAGCAGGAGGTTGAAATGTAGCAGTTATTATTGTGCTGACTTTGAACATATTGAAAATGTTCCTTTAAATGCTTTAGTAGATAATAACCTTTGAATTTCATTTTCTTTTCTGAAATTTAAGAAGAACATTCTCCATAATTACGAAATATGACTCATATTGATATATTATGTATATGTCTTAAAGTTATTTTGCATTTATCATTTTATACTTTTTCATGGAAATAAAATGCAACATTGTACTCTAAATGTGAACAATGTGCTCTGAAATAAATTACACCCTTTTGTTGAGTGAATTTGATGCCAATACTGACCCACTCTCAAGAAAAGATAAGGGTTCTAGAACAGTTTTTTTTTTTTTTTTAAGCTATACATAACCTCAGTTGTGAAGAACCATGGCTTTTTTTTATTACAGTTTTTAGCTATAAATTTTATACACTTCTCCAAACTCAAGTCACTACTCTTAAAACATTTAACACAGCCATCTGAACACTTTGTAATTTTCTTGAACATTACAACTACACAGAAATTCCTCTGATCTAAGATTCATGGCTAAATTAGTCATATTCTCAGATGCACAAGTCAGGTTGTCAAATCCTTTCAGATTGTTAAACAACATGCGAAACAACCTTGATTGTTAATAATGCACACAGCAAAGAAAATGCAATTTACTAACATTTTCACAAAACTTTCATGACACTGTTATCTATAAAATTTCAATTGAAAATGAAAATTCAGAGCAAACAAACAATGAGGAGAAAAAAGAGGAAGAACAAGATGAAGAAGAGGTGCAAACTGAGAAGAGGGAGAGAGGGTAAAGGAAGAGGAAATAGGATTCAGGTATTGCAAATTAAAAGCAAAATTAGCTGTAAAAATAAAGCGCATCTTTTAGAGCACTCGCTTCTGTTTCACACATGACAATAAAAGACTGAGCACAAGCTGTTCCTTGAATATATGATTTAATCAATGACAATAATACCAATTGTGCATGCGCACAATTACATTTTTTACTCTGTGCTTGTACATTGTGAGATTTAAATGTATCCATGTGGCTCGAGTATTTTGACTATATTCAAAAAATTCATTCAGATCCATTTAATGATTAGTTCAGTGACCATTTGTTATGATGCCACCGGTTGATGTCTTGTGTGAAATGAGTCACTGAATCAACTATCAAAAGAAAATTGTAATCTTTTAAAATGTGTATGTCTACAGACCTAAAAAGAGACTTTAGTAGAGGTTTTATGCATTATAAGAACAAAGTAAATCTATAATTTCCCTACAGTTTGTGAGCTGCAAGGCATGACTTCTATCAAAAGACAACACTAACAGTCTTGTATTATCATGAGTTTCATTAACGTCTGTATGTTTTTATGTATAAAAAAGCATGTCTACATATCTATTGACTACAGTAAAATGAAATAAGTAAAAGTAATAAAACATGAAGAATGCTGAATATAAATGGTCTGCACTTATATAGCGCTTTTTTATTAACCTTAGAGGTTACCAAAGCGCTTTACACTGTGTCCCAATCACCCATCCACACTCACATTCACACACCAATGGCGGCAGAGCTGCCATGCAAGGCGCTAGCCTGCCATTGGGAGCAACTCAGGGTTCAGTGTCTTGCCCAAGGACTCTTCGGCATGTGGAGCCGTGTGGGCCGGGATTTGAACCACCAACAAAATCCTTGTCTCTGCGATTGGTAGCCGACCCGCTCTACCATCTGAGCCACAGCCGCCCCTACAAATCCACCATTTGGACTCGGTATGGGTTTAGCTTGGAAAAGTGTGGGGGACCGAATCAACTTTTTTCTCTCTCTCCCCTTTTCTCCCCAATTTGTAATGCCCAATTCCAATGCGCTTTAAGTCTTCGTGGTGGCGTAGTGACTTAATCCTGGTGTTGGAGGACGAATCTCAGTTGCCTCCGTGTCTGAGACCGTAAATCCGTGCATCTTATCACATGGCCTGTTGAGCGCGCTAGCACAGAGACATCGCGTTTGGAGGCTTCACGCTATTCTCCGCAGCATCCACGCACAACTCACCATGCGCACCACCGAGAGCGAACCGCATTATAGTGACCATGAGGAGGTTACCCCATGTGACTCTACCCTCTCTAGCAACCAGGATAAGCTACCCAGCCCCCGAATCACGTGTCCCCCATGTCCCCCCTGTCTGCTATACCCTTGGCAGGAACAACTAGAACTATAGAGACATTTTACAAAAACACATGGAAAAAGACCTGAATTGTGAATTTTTAGGTGAAGTTTTGGAGAAATTATTTAAATCAATTGAGAATCAATTAGAACTTTTTACCTCTAAAACGTGTATGCAGGGCCGGACCTAGGGTTTTGGGGGCCCTAAACAAAAATAGTGTATGGGGCCCTACAAAGGGTCTGTGTTGAGGATCGCGTAGCCGAGGCGAATTGTCCTGATGAGGGGCTGGAGAGCGCTAACCAGGACTCCAGCCTCCGCAACAGCGGCACCAAGTGGACGACTGGACTTACTGTGCCTGGGCAGGTGCCCCACCTGGAAAACAGTCCAGGGGGGACATACTGCTCTGCAAGCCCACAACAGTAGCCAGTGACTGGGGTGGGAGAGCGACCCCAGAGACCAGCATACATTTCTGTTCGCCAGCTGTCTCTTGACGGAGAACGAGGGAACGTGAGGTACTGGCGTTCACCTGATTGCTGGCCCAGGGAATGAGGAAACTGCTCTTTTATTTACCATGTGAGTGCCGAGGCCCAGGGGGCACTCAGCGATGTAATATTCACCACACGCTGGATGGTGGGGCTGGAGAGATTACTTGGGCCAGACCGGTCAGAGGTAGTCACCCCATCCATGGGCTGCCTGTGTTAGGGCCACCTCGAAGCCCGTTAGGGGTTCTTGGGGGCCGTCTGACGGCAGGTGGAGCCGACTTCCCACGGGAGGATCTTTCACTCTGAGGCCGACGTATGGGCTCCGATGGTGCGGGGGCCTGGTCCGGCACCACAGTGAACAGCTCTGGCATGAAGCAGACAGGGTGCGGGACTTTAGAGGCCTGAAGGCTGAAAATTTGCTGCCAGCGAAAAGTGCAAGGTGACAACAGTTAGAGATACGGATGCACCCTCTAATTCGCATTGACCTTCGTCTAGGTAAAGATATGTCAATTTAACTTTTATTGGGAGGGGGCTGAGCCATTTTCCACAAGCAAACACACACACACACTCCAACCACTGGTAGGGTTGCCACCCATCCCATAAAATATGGGATCGTCCTGTATGTAAAGATAAAATTATGCATCCCATATCGAATCAATAGGGGATGCGATTTGTCCCGTATTTAAACTGGTCAGATGCCGTCATGGTGAAATCATTCTAGATCGCTAATTTATCATAAACGATCAGCCACAACATTAAAACCACCTGGCTAATATTGTGCTTGTGCTGCCAAAACAGCTCCAACCAGCATCTCAGAATAGCATTGAATAGCATACCCCGGACATACGGGTATTTAAGCGGCGCAAATACGGGAGTTCATTCAGAAAATTTCTTCGGAGCCGATGGTCGTGTTTGCAGTCTGCTGCATTACTACACACCGAGTTCCTGCTATCCTCTGCTGCATGCTGTTGGATTCTGCGGCGCACAACAGTGGCTTTCTCCTGGTTGCACGGCTGTGCACTTCCTGCCCCTGAGCGCATCGACAGTTGCAGATAGAAAGATCTCTCACGAGTCTTTCATTCATAAAAGAGTGATTTTATTTAAAAGAGTAATTTCCTCTAAAAGAGCAAAAACACAGCGGCGTTGAGCGTCCTTTTCAGGACGGCGTCTTTTTAAAGATGCCTTTCCGCCCCTGTGTTGTTTCTGGATGCGGTAGAGTACTCTCCGCTTCCGACTGCCACAGGCGTTGTCTCGTGTGTCTGGGCAGCGATCACACCGAGGCTGCGTTTGTGGATGGTTCATGTTCTCATTGCGAGAACATGACCATGACAACGTTGCGGTCACGGCTTGCTTACAACCGTAGCGTGCTGGGTACAACCGTAAGCAAGCCACTCCAGCCGCCCCCCGCGTCGCTCCTTCTTCCCACGGGATTGAGGACGATGCGGCTGGCGATGGAGGTGATTTGGGGATGGCAGCGGGTGCAGCTCCGCCGAGTGCGCCCCTCGGACCACCAGCGCCCCAGCACGCTCGTTGACTCCGTCCCGCTCGAGGTGGCGGCGACTCGCCTCACAGCCAGTCTGCCTACCCTCTTGCGATGGAAGCAGATGAGTTCGCCGCGACATCGGAGGGCATGGGCTCTGGCGCTGAGGGCTCCTCTGGGCTGCCGCCTCGGGCTTGCACGCCCAGCAGGAGGCCGACGCGCAGATGTCCGATATGCTTTCCGGGCAGCCAATAGCGTGGGCCTGGATTGGAACCCTCCATCCTCCCGCAGCCATCACGGCTAGGCGATTGGTTTTTGGGCGTGGGCGCGCTCACAGCCTCGCCCCCCAGTACCTTTCTTCCCGGAGGTGCATGATGAGCTGGCGTCTTCGTGGAGAGCACCCCTCTCCACTCGTCGTGCCACCTGCTCATCCGCCCTCGCCACCCTCGGCGGCGGAGCGCGCCACGGGTACATGGAGATCCCCAGGTGGATAGAGCTGTTGCGATCCATCTATGCCCGGAAGCACTACCACCTGGCGGGGCCGCCCTGTACTCCCTTCCCGGTCCTGTAGAGCAACATCCTCGCTCACCGCGAAGGCCTACAGCGCTACCGGACGCGCCACTTCCGCCCTGCATGCCATGGCTCTCCTGCAGGTCCACCAAGCCAAGGCACTCCGCCAACATGCACGGGGGTGGCCCTGATCCCGACACGCTGCAGGAACTGCGCTCAGCGACCGACCTGCGCCCTGAGAGCGACGAAGGTCACAGCGCAGGCACTCGGGCAGGCGATGGCCACTCTGGTGGTCCAGGAACGTCAGCAATGGCTGGACTTGGTTGAGATGCGTGAAGCCGACAAGACTCGCTTCCTCAACGCCCCTGTCTCCCAGTTCGGCCTCTTCGGCGACACCGTGGAGGACTTTGCCCAGCAGTTCTCCCTGGTGAAGAAGCAGACGGAGGCCATTTCTCACATCATGCCACGCCGCAAGCCTGCCGCCACGGCCCAGGCCCCATCTGCTCGCCGAGGGCGTCCTCCTGCGGCCAGAAGACCTTCTGCTCCACCCCAACCTGGGCCCAGCTCTCAGCCCCAGCGTCGAGCAAACCGCAGGAAGCGTACGCCCCCTGCCTCACGGACCCCGTCGAGGACCCGGAAGGCTCCCAAACGTCCCTGAGACAGCGGACCCAGAGGACGAGAAGTTAGCTCCGGAGATGGTGAGACCGCTCCGTCCCCGGTGGAGGGCGGGAGGAGAATCTTGTGTTTTTCATTTGCCGCACCCCTGGCGGGGCTGCGGTACCCAAATTCTCAATAAAAGAGCTATTTCCTTTACCTCTGGGTCACATGGCCCGCAAATGCCGTTCTCCACGGCACTTGTGTTTCAGGCCTCAACAGTCCCGGCGCCCAGGATGCGGTGCTCCGCCCTCAGCCCCACGACTGTTCCCCGGCCGGCCGGTTCAGACGAGTCCAGAGGGCGCCGACATCAGACCTCCTCCTCTGTCACGAACCCGCCCCCTGCCGGGTGCGTGGAACAAGGTAAGTGCTTTGAGCTTATTCTCAGCACCAGAGCCTCGGGATGCCACAGAGCCTCCCGACGCTGCGTTACCTGTTCCGCACCGCTCGCGAAGCCCGCCGGGTACGTCCAAAATACTTGTCCCCTTGGTGCCCCTAGCACAGAGTGCAGAGGCATGGCTTTCTCTGCCCAGCTCGTCACGCTGGCTGCACCGGACCATTCGACTTCGATTACGCAATTCAGTTTGCCAGGTCTCCGCCCCCTTCCTGGGCGTTCGTTCCTCCGCAGTGCACGGCGAACATGCCCTCTCCCTGCGCGAGGAAATCGCCTCCCTTCTAATCAAGGACGCGATAGAGCCTGTCCCTCCAACCGAAACGAAGAAGGGTTTCTACAGCCCTTACTCGTTGTACCCAAGAAAGCGGTGGCATACGACCGATCTTGGACCTGCGAGTTTTCAATCGGACCCTGTCCAAACTCCCGTTCAAAATGCTCACCCAGAAACAAATTCTATCTGGCGTTCGGCATCTAGATTGGTTCGCAGCGGTAGACCTGAAGGACGCGTACTTTCACGTCTCAATTCGCCCTCGACATCGACCCTTTCTACGGTTCACATTCGACGGCCAGGCGTATCAGTACAAGGTCCTCCCCTTCGGCCTGTCTCTGTCCCCTCGCGTCTTCACGAAGGTCGCAGAGGCGGCTCTTGCCCCGCTACGAGGAGCGGGCGTACGCATACTCAATTACCTCGACGATTGGCTCATTCTGGCCCCTCGCAGGAATTACTATGCGCACACAGAGACCAGGTGCTCGAGCACCTCCGCCGCTGGGGCTTCAGGTCAACTGGGAGAAGAGCAAGCTCACCCCAGTCCAGAGCATCTCTTTTCTCGGTTTGGAGTTAGACTCAGTCTCAATGACAGCACGTCTCTCCAACGAGCGTGCTCAGTCAGTGCTGGAATGCCTCGCTTCCTTCAAGCCAGGCACCGTGGTCCCGTTGAAGCGTTTCCAACAGCTCCTGGGGCATATGGCATCCTCCGCGGCGGTCGCGCCACTGGGGTTGATGCATATGAGACCACTTCAGCATTGGCTCCAGACTCGAGTCCGAGGCGAGCATGGCGCCACGGCACGCACGGCGTGGAAATTACCACTGCCTGCCTCCAAACCTTCAAACCCTGGACAGATCTCTGCTTTCTTCGGGCAGGGGTACCCTTGCAGCAGGTGTCCCGTCGCGTTCTGGTTACAACCGGCGCCTCCAAATTGGGTTGAGGCGCCGTGTGCAACGGGCGCGCAGCCGCAGGCCGGTGGAACCAAGGCCGCTGCGCTGGCACATCAACTGCCTAGAGCTGCTGGCCGTTCGTCTTGCCCTGAAGAAATTTCTTCCGATGATTACGTGGCAAACATGTCCTGGTCAGGACAGACAGCACCACGGTGGTGGCTTACATAAACCGCCAAGGCGAGTACGCTCCCCACATGTCACAGCTCGCCCGTCGTCTCCTCCTTTGGAGTCAGCAGCGACTGGAGTTGCTGCGCGCCACTCACATCCCGGCAACCTCAATGTGATAGCGGACGCGCTGTCAAGACAAACCTTGCCTGGCGGAGAGTGGAGGCTCCACCCCAATCAGTCCAGCTGATTTGGGACAGGTTCGGCAAGGCCCAGGTAGACCTGTTTGCCTCCCAGGAAACCTCCCACTGTCCGCTCTGGTATGCCCTCACAGAGGCTCCCCTGGGGACAGATGCTCTGGCTCACAGCTGGCCCGTGGGGCTGCGCAAATGCAGCTTTTCCCCAGTGAGCCTTCTTGCACAGGTGCTATGCAAGGTCAGGGAGGACAAGGAGCAAGTCACTCTGGTGGCCCCCTACTGGCCCAACCGGACGTGGTTTTCGGATCTCACGCTCCTTATGACAGCCCCTCCCTGGCGAATTCCCCTGAGGAAGGACCTTCTTTCTCAGGGGCGGGGCACGCTCTGGCACCCGCGCCCAGACCTCTGGAAACTCCACGTCTGGTCCCTGGACCGGGACGCGGAGGGTCTAGCCGGCCTACCTTTAGCCGTCATAGACACTATTAACCAAGCCAGAGCCCCTTCGACCAGGCATCTTTACGCCCTGAAGTGGCGTCTGTTCGTGAACTGGTGTTCTTCCCGAGGCGAAGACCCGCAGAAGTGCGCAGTTAGGTCAGTGCTCGTGTTTCTTCAGGAGAGGCTGGAGAGGAGGCTGTCCCCTCCACCCTCAAGGTGTATGTTGCTGCTATCGCGGCCCACCATGACACGGTAGAGCGGCAAGTCTCTTGGCAAGCACGACTTAATCGTCAGGTTCCTAAAAGGTGCCCGGAGGATGATTCCCTCCCGGCCTAACCTATTTCCCTCCTGGGATCTCTCGGTCGTCCTGAGGGGACTCCGGAGACCCCCTTCGAGCCGCTTGACTCAGTTGGACTCAGGGCCCTCTCTCTCAAGACTGCCCTGCTGATCGCGCTCGCCTCCATCAAGAGGGTCGGGGACCTGCATGCGTTCTCTGTTAGCGACGCCTGCCTGGAGTTCGGTCCGGCAGACACTTTCGTGATCCTAAGACCGCGACCGGGCTACGTGCCCAAGGTTCCTACCACACCCTTCAGGGATCAGGTGGTGAACCTGCAAGTGCTGACCCGGGAGGAGGCAGACCCAGCCCTCTCACTGCTGTGTCCGGTACGTGCCTTACGTATTTACCTGGAACGCACACAGAGCACCAGACGCTCTGAGCAGCTCTTCGTCTGCTTTGGGGGACAGCAGAAAGGGAACGCTGTCTCCAAGCAGAGACTCGCCCACTGGGTTGTCGATGCCATTTCCCTGGCTTATCACACCCAGGCCGTGCCCCCCCCTTTGCGGGTCTGAGCCCACTCCACCAGGAGTGTTGCGTCCTCATGGGCACTGGCTAGGGGCACTGCCCTAGCAGACATTTGTAGAGCTGCGGGCTGGGCAACACCTAACACTTTTGCGAGATTCTACAATCTCCGAGTTGAGTCAGTTTCGTCCCGTGTTCTCTTAGGTACCGAGCCCGTAGAACTCGGTGACACGCCGACGATCTGACCGGGTGGATCGCTTGCACCCAGCGCCCTTCCCCCTAACCAGGGGAAACAGTGCGCCTTCATTCCCAGGAGATCCCAGGCTTGGGACACTGGTTGGCTCCTCCCCTAGCCCTCGCGGGTCGCAGTTCTGTGGAGGGACTCGCCGACCCAAACCACTGCGGGTACCGCTAGCTACCCTGTACTGGTATAGGGGCCCCACAGGTAAGGCCTCCTGCTCGGACTCCCCCTGTGTGTAAAACCACGGTTCTGTCCCCTCACGTGAGTTGACGCCGTGTTTCCCTTAGGCAGTCACAGCTGCCTCAGGTGCCGTGCTGTATGCTCCCCCCTCTCTGAGGCTGGTGCTACCACCGCACTACTGTTCTGCATAAGGCCTAGGTATAGGCCATGCGATGTATGTGCCACTCAAAATTGCCTCCCCTCCGGGTAGGTGTGGCCTCCGCAGGGTCTTCCCCGCCCTACCAAGGGCTAAGACCCCCTTCCCTCAATGCGTGTAAGGGCCCCGGCCGTAGTTGCTCTATAGGAGAAACATAGAGAGAAAAGAGGCCCAGCCAGGCTGGCCCATTCCCATGTTGGCGGCCGTCACCTTGTTCCCTCCTCCGGGGTAACGATAAGGAATCCTGATGGCTTAAATGGGGCATTGGGGAAGGGTACGTGCGGCTGATACAGTTGGTCGTTCTGCACATAGGAATACCTGCTCGCTCCTGTATCAGCGGATCACGTACACGGCTCAGCGCATGGCGCTTTTTAAGTGGACCCCTAGTGTCGTTCTCTGACACAACGTAAGAGAGCGACAGAAGGGGAACGTCTAGGTTACGTATGTAACCTCAGTTCCCCGATGGAGGGAACGAGGCGTTGTGTCCCCCTTGCCACGTCGCTGAGCCGAGCCCCTGTTGTGGCCGGACCATTTCCGGCTCCTCAGAAAAATCCTGAATGAACTCCCGTATTTGCGCCGCTTAAATACCCGTATGTCCGGGGGCGGGACATGCAAATACTGGCTGCCAACTCTCATTGGCCTTTTTTCATAGTACAGAGGTGAATATCGGCGCTCAAGAGAGACCCCTAGTGTCGTTCTCTGACACAACGTCTCGTTCCCTCCATCGGGGAACTGAGGTTACATACGTAACCTAGATGTTTCCATCTGTAGAACTGCCCCTCACTAGATTGTTTTTGGCACCATTCTGAGTAAATTATAGAGAATGTTGTGAGTTGGCTCTATCAATCCACTCTCTCCTCTCCACCAACATCTTGTGTTTGGTGAGTGTACTGGTGCACTATGGCTGCCATCGCATCATCCAGGTGGATGCTGCACACTGGTGATGGTTGAGGACAGTCCCTTGTTCACTGTGTAAAGCGCTTTGAGTGAGTGTAGAAAAGTGTTATACAAATGTAATGTTCATTTATTCATTCATAATTAGTTCACTGATACAGGACACCAGTGTTAAGCTTTGACACCCCTCCCATTCAGGAAACCTTAAAGGTTCTTCACGTGAAGCCAAAGCACCTCTCTTTGAGCAACAGCTCTCAGATGGTAAAGATCCACATCTGGGCAGGATCGTAAATATTTATCCTATACATTTTTTATGTGTTGTATATTTTGTAATTTGGCATGCCAGTCACACTGGGCGATGCACACCAGAAAGTGCACTGTTTGTATCAGTTCAATTATGCTGAAGAATTACGAAGTGTGAAAAAGTACTAAGAACTAAGAAGTATGATTTTTACATAATGTCCTCTCTCATAAATGTAACCCAGTGTAAATGTCAACATCATCATATATATCCAAATGATTAAAGTCTGTCACTGCAAACATGAGATTATTGCTGTCATTTAATAAGTTTCCATTTTTATTGGTCAGATGCTTCCTTTAATATTTAGTTTACATGTCACGTTACATTTAACCTAAGTTTAATGGTGCAATGCTTAAAAATACCCAGAAGCCAGTATTTGTCAAATACCCATAATGTTCACTTCCATTTTTAAATGAATAGGCCTAATTCTGTAAATCATTTTTTTTTGTGCACTAGAGTTTTACTACGTTAAATTGTTCTCAAGGGCAACACGGGGCACTGTGTGCAAAATGTTTCTTTTTAAGTGAGCTGTCCCTTCACACCAAGAGCAAATATTCAATGTTAACAACACGCACAGACAAACAGACAGAAACACACAGAGACACATACCATTGGGATTCTGTATGCTGGCCTGCTAGTTGTTAAGGGTTAATACTTTTTGTCACAAGCTTTTTAACACACACACACACACACTCAAACAAACCAACCGTTGGGATTCAATACGCACTTTATGACATCATTATTTTTTATAATGATATTTAAAGCGTGATACACTCTTTAAGAAAGATATGATCTTTCTCTCTCTTTTCCTTCAACAACACCTGTGACGCGACCTCCTACTGCAGATTTGCATTTAGAAGTATTTTGTAGACTTCAGTATTATTTAGTGTGCAATAACAGCAGTGATCAGTTTAATCTTTGTTTCTTTACTCTTCAAAAAATGTCTAATTTAAATAATTCTACATCTAACCTCATTCCGATTTTATCGCTGGGGGATAGAGTTGTGACGACATTCTTCTCTGTGACCCCATGTGTTATCTTCTTCTTTGTCAATGTGGTCATGATTTTTACCTTAAGGAAAAAGACTGTTTTTCAGGAGACCTCCCGCTACATTTTGTTTGGACACATGCTTTGGGCTGATACACTGAATCTCTTAATGAGTGTATTGTTGTTTATGTGTGCCACTAGTAGGGTTTCTATTATGAAAATGGTCTGTCTCTTTCTTCTTGTTACTGCAACAGCCCTCTATCAGGTTTCTACCCTAAATCTGGCTTTGATGTCACTGGAGAGATATATTGCTATCTGTTTTCCTCTCAGACATGCAGATATCACAACTTACGGAAGAACTCACATGGCCATTGGTGTTGTTTGGGCTATAAGTTTAATTCAGTCCCTGTCTGAGATTACAATTTTCTATGTCATTGATTTGACAAACACACCAGTGAATGTGTTCTGCTCAAGAACTACTCTTTTAAGACTGCAGGTATATAAGAATCTCGATATAGCCTTTACTTGCATATTTTTTGTGTCTGTGGGTTTTGTTGTTATCTTTACCTACACCTCTATAGCAATTGTGGCTAAATCAGCCTCCGGTGATAAGGTGTCGGCCAAAAAGGCCAACAAGACTGTCCTATTACATCTAATACAGCTAGGTCTTGGTGCTGCATCCATTTTAGTTGGAGTTATACAAGAAGTAATTTATGTTCATGCCGACTTTGTAACTTCATTACGTGTAATGTATTTTTGCTTTGTAGTGTTTCAGATTTTCCCAAGATGTCTAAGTCCTCTTATATATGGCCTGAGAGATCAAGCTTTTAGTTGTCTGTTTAAATACTACTTCACGTTTGGTCTCAAAAAGAAAAACAGTTGTCATGCAGAGACACATTAAGTAGCATGATGGTGAAAATACTATATACTATATAGATAACTTTATACTTGTTGAAAATATTACCTTGAAAATATTTCTTCAAACTCTTTTTGTAGATTATAATCTTTAACTTTACATTTCTGAAAAGGGGGGGAGCGGGGCAAGGGGGGTAATAGTCTATAATTGTAAAATATAAACTTGTGATTTGTAATTTGAAACTGGTGTCTAATATCACTAAATTAACTGACCCTTGAAACATGCAAACATATATTTAACAAACATATTAACACTTAGTCACAATATTTGCCCGTACAAACCGTTGAGTGAGACCACATGTGTGGGAAAAGTGTAAGATTAATTGTTTTTGCATCCATTCTGGTCATGTGACAATCATTAAGCTGTTCTGCATTTTTTATTTTATACTGATTTGTGTAAAGGTTGTGACAATTAAATGCATTCTGATGTGATTTACTGCCTGTTATTGAAGAAATGAATTTGCTGCCTCCACTGTTGTCTGTCTGCTGTCAAGATGAAAACAAAACCATGAGAGAAATAAAATAAAGTGACATTACTGACTACTAGATCAAATTCTCATTTGTATCAGAAACCGTAGCCCATTTCCCTTGAGAACCCATGTGCAAAATAGCATGGACAAAGGTGAACAAGTTATAAATAATGTATTGTGATAGTGAGGATGGAAAGACAAAGAGTAGGTTAGAAAAAATACATTTGTAACATTGTCAAGAACATCATATAGAAGATGAACATGTATAGGTGTCAGAATCCCACAGGCCACATTTTATTGAACAAACATTTATTGTAACATTAATTAGGGAATGAGTAACGTTTTTCTACACCCTATATGTAATCACCTGTTATTTTGATACCACATGCTGTTTTGTCAGTCATTTAAAAGGCTACAGACACAGTACATTCAGTAAAAAAGGGTAATGGCAAGATCAGAATACTTAGTTAGTTTATTCCACTTCCAAATAAGACCAATTCACAAATAAAATAATTCACAAAAGCAGTCATGGCGTTCATTCAGGCTGGGATATTTGAGAGGTAGGCAGAGATTGTGGGGTCATCCAGCTGAAATGATGTGTACATCATCTGCGTAGCACTAATAGAAGCTGTGTATCTTTATAACTGGCCCAGTGAGGTTGTGTATCAGAAATAGGGGTTAGCTTATGTGACCCAGACCCTGTTTCCACCCGGTATTAAGATGCATTTTGGGTGATCCAATCACATGTGTTCAGCCCTAAATACAGATCAGTGTCTAAAAAGTGTTGTGATCAGACCACAAAAACCACATACAGTCTTAGTCAAAAATAAGTGTGACCACATCGCTTATTCGTCCGGAATGTGTTCCAGACAGCCAACGAATGTAATGGTCAATTACATTTATTACAATTTGTTGAATTTGAGTCATTGATTTTTATATAAGCCAAATTATGATTGTTTACATCATAATTATTATTATCATTATAAATTGGTCTAAGTGAAATATTTATGTAAATATTTGTATTATTTTTTTTAAATGTGCTATATGTAAGATTGACAATAAGCGCTTGAAATGGGTACTGCAGTCCAAATTAAAAATACTGGAGAGTTGTCTGCCGAAGCTTATGTGGTTTGCCAGACTGTTGGCATGCAAATTAGCCAACTCAGCATCAGTTCTAAAGGATTTCTGGGCTTTAAACAGTCTCCATCTTCCAAAGACATCTCCAATATTTATCCTTGTTTTACTATGCCTCTTGTCATGTTGGTTTTAGATGGATGGCGAGGCTTTTTAGGTAAGGTGGAATCTGTTATCTCTTATCCAGTTAGTTTGCTGGCTTCCATGGCTGCAGCACGCAGTGTTGTTTCCCTGCAAACTTGTTCAAATCTGGCAACCGGGCGGTGTCTAAATATGATTAATGACTGGGCAGTGGGCAGGATCACACATGCCAAAACATTAACAGAAATTCAAGCCTGGAATGGAAACTTCAAAATAGAATATACTGCCTGTAGCATTGTTGTTGGAGAAGCCAGTATTTCAACTTTGCATGTTTCCTAATTCTATAATGACATATTATGGTCATTTTATGATTTTGTACAGTAAAAATTCTTTAAGTAAAGAAAATGTTTTGTCTTGAGTATACAGCTTGCCCCAGTGGTATGCATTTAATGATATTTCATTATTCATTTTTCAACGGCAGTATGGAGTGCTGGCATACGTAACTCACTCAATAAATAAAAGTGAATTAATTCACAGACATCTGCTTCACTCCTCTTTCTCTGAACTGTTTGTTGGAACTAGCCCCCACATGTAGAAGTGAATATGGTTATATTCTGATGCCTCTACACCACCCCTCAACTGTCAATCAACCACTGCCCTAAAACAGGAGTTTAAACATTGTCGGTTACTAGCGGCTTTAAAAGGACAAAAGAACGTCCGATCAAAAAATCTGAAAACGCTGATACATTCACAAGCATGAGGACTTCACAGGTCTTCTTCAGTTTGTCTAATATCAACATGCAGTGACACAGATGAGAAGTACACACATTTGAAGCTCCCCTAATACAGGTACTCCACTAAAAGTAATGGATGCATTTTCTCTAAATGTTGCATTTGTGCTATGATTAAATTTCAACTGCATTTTTGTTCGCACTTTCCTTGTCTTTTCTAACTTTTTCACGGTTTATTATCATGCAGTTACACAATGACATAGTGAATGATGTTCTTCATCATAAAATAAGTGACCTACTCTTGGAAATTTAAACACAAGTAGCCACAGGATATGCACTCACTGATTACAATGACATACGAACATTACTGAAACTCGTAATTATACTGAAGGCTAGTATTGCCTATTTTAGTATAGCTTGATTAAATAGTCATTCTCAGCAGTTCATAGTATGATAGATGTGCTTTTTTGTAATTTGGGGGTAAACAATTATGACACTCTGCAGTGTTGAAGACTCTAGATTAGTAGAATTGCAGACACTTAAAATTTAATCAAGGATAATTAGGCTTGTTCTGGTCATGAATAAATGCTTTTGGTTCAATCTGATTAATTAAAAGATGGTCATTCGGTGCATCTACAGGAGCAAAGGTGTAACTTACAGAAATATTCAATGAACTAATCTTTTTGGTTTATGGAATTAAATGAAACAAGTTACATAAATGATTCAATATCACCACCACTACTGCCCATGAGGCCTAACCATGTTTCCCCTTCTGTCGCTCTCTCCACGTTGTGTCGGAGAAGCGACATTAGGGGTCTCTCTTGAGCACTGAAATATGCCACTGACTTATGAAAAAAGGCCAATGAGAAGTTGGCAGACAGTATTTGCATACCCCGCCCCCGGACATACGTGTATTTAAGCAGGCAAATACGGGAGGTAATTCTGCTGCAAGTTACACACACCAGTTCCCGTGTATTCCTCTGACGATCTGCATGCTGTTGGATTTGACAGTGCCCAACAGCGGCATTCTCCTTTCCTTGCACGGCTGTACATTGTTGTCCCTGAGCGCTTCGACAGTGCAGATAAAACTCAAAAGAGTTTTTATAAAAGAGTGATTTTATTTAAAAGAGTAATTTCCTCTAAAAGAGCAAAACACAGCGGCGTTGAACGTCCTTTTCAGGACGCGTCTTTTTCAAGATGCCTTTCCGCCCCTGTGTTGTTCCTGGATGCGGTAGAGTGCTCTCCGCTTCAGACGGCCACAGGCGTTGTCTCGTGTGTCTGGGCAGCGATCACACCGAGGCTGCGTTTGTGGATGGTTCATGTTCTCACTGCGAGAACATTACCATGACAACGTTGCGGTCGCGGCTTGCTTTCAACAGAAAGCAAGCCACTCCAGCCGCCACCTGCATTGCTCCTTCTTCCCACGGGATTGAGGACGATGCGGCTGGTGCTGGGGGGCGATTTGGGGATGGCAGCGGGTGCAGTTCCACCAGGTACGCCCCCTTGGACCACCCACCCCCGGCACGCTCGTTGACTCCCGTCCGTGCTCGAGGTAACAGCGGCTCGCCTCACAGCCAGTCTGCCTATCCTCTCAAGCTCGAAACAGATGAGCTCGCCACTGCATCGGAGAGCGCGGCGTCTGATGCTGAGGACTCCCCTGGACTGCCGCCTTCGGGCCAGCATGATGTCCGACGTGCTTTCCTGGGCCACCGCCAGCGTGGGGCTGGATTGGAACCCTCCATCCTCCCCACAGGATGACTGGTTCCTGGGGTCTGGGAGCCGCTCACGGCCTGGCCAACCTCCCGTTTTTCCCGGAAGTGCATGATGAGCTGACGTCATCGTGGAGAGTGCCCCTCTCGTCAAAGTGCCACCCGCTCATCCGCTCTCGCCACCCTCGTCGGCGGAACGCCCCACGGATACACGGCGATTCCCCAGGTGGATAGGGCAGTTGCACTCCACCTATGCCCCGGAAGCCCTACCACCTGGTGGAGTCGCCCTGTACTCCCATCCAGGCCCTGTAGGACAACATCCTCACTGACCGTGAAGGCCTACAGCGCCGCTGGACACGCCGCTTCCGCCCTGCACGCCATGGCCCTCCTGCAAGTCCACCAGGCCAAGGCGCTCAGAAACATGCACGGGGGTGGCCCTGATCCCGATGTGCTGCAGGAACTGCGCTCAGCAACGGACCTCGCCTTGAGAGCAACGAAGGTCACAGCGCAGTCACTCGGGCAGGCGATGGCCACGCTTGTGGTCCAGGAACGTCACCTATGGTTGAACTTGGTCAAGATGCGTGAAGCCAACAAGACTCGCTTCCTGAACGCCCCTGTCTCCAAGTTCGGCCTCTTCAGCAACACCATCGAGGACTTCACCCAGCAGTTCTCCAATGCCGCCACTGGCCATGCCCCACCTGCTCCGCCTCAACCCGGGCCCAGCTCTCAGCCCCAGCATCGAGCACTCTGCAGGCGGTACACGCCCCCAAGTGGAGGGCCAGGAGGAGAATCTTGTGTTTTTTAATTTGCCGCACCACCTAACAGGGGCTGCGGTACCCACATTCTCAATAAAAGAGCTATTTCCTTTGTCTCTGGGTCACCTGGCCCGCAAATGGCATTCTCACGGCACTTTACTTCCAGATCTCAACAGTCCCGGCTCCCTGAACATGGTACCTCCGCCCTCAGCCCCACGACTGTTCCCCGGCCAGCCGGTTCAGACGAGTCCAGAGGACGCCAACATTGGACCTCCTCCTCAGTCACGAACCCGCCCTCTGCCGGGTGCGCAGAGCCAGGTAAGTGCTTTGAGTTTGTTCCCACACCCCTGCCTCCCGACGCCACACTACCTGCTCCACCTCGCTGCGAAGCCCCGCCGGGTACGTCCAAAATACCCGTCCCCTTGGTGCCCCTAGCATGGAGTTTAGAGGCGTGGCTCTCACTGCCCAACCCGTCACGCCGGCTGCACCGGACTATTCGACTCGGTTACGCAATTCAGTTTGCCAGGCCCCCACCCCCATTCGCGGGCGTCCGTTTTTCCTCAGTACACGGCGAGCATGCCAGTTCCCTGCGCACGGAAATCGCCACTATTTTACTCAAAGCTCTTTGTCTGCTTCGGGGGACAGCAGAAAGGGAACGTTGTCTCCAAACAGAGGCTTTCCCACTGGGTTGTCGACGCCATTTCATTGACTTATCATACCCAGGCCATGCCCCCCTTGCGGGCCGAGCGCACTCAACAGAAGTGTCACGTTCTCGTGGGCACTGGCCAGGGGCACATCCCTAGCAGACATCTGTAGAGCAGCAGGGTGGGCAACACCTAATACCTTCGCAAGATTTTACAATCTCCGGGTTGAGTTGGTATAATTTCTCATTATATTGTTAAGAGTGATTGAGTCAAACCCAATAAAGCACAGCAGTTTCTGCAGCAGAAATGCTATCAGTGTAAAAACACAAGTGTTTTGCTTGTGTACTATTTCAATGCTGCTCATGTGTCTCATAAACATGCTGTGTGCAACAGCCATTAGCCTCAGTTAGCAGTAAATCTAGAAGCAAGATGAAGGAAGTGTTTTGGACCATTAATGCCATCCGGAAGAAGGGAAGACCACTCTCGGATTTTGAGTGAATGTGCAAAGATGTTTTAATTACCCAACACCACACACACCAATTCTTTGGCAATAATTTCATTAAATAACAGGAACCAAAATTTATTTTCACAATGTTAATTTCCTTTAACGGTTTTTGAACGTGTGTCCTTCCTGTGATGCAGACAGAAAACCGGCACTACTAGTTTTTCAGCACTACACAGCTACAGAATCAACAGCGCAAGACATAAATCATGACGGGTGTAGTCCGATTCCAAAACAAATTGCTCTTTTGAGCCAGTTCTTTTTAGAGAAACAAGAAGTGCTACTAGTGTTGGCTGATTCCCCAACTAATGACTCTTATGAGTCAGCTAATTATAAGACTTGATGAAGCTGACAGAATGAACTGACTCACTTATAAAACTAAGAACTGTTACTGCGTTATGTTTAGCTAAGACCTGTAAGTTACTAAATGGTTGTTCATATGACAACATGGCCTTTAAAATACACATTTAGTTTAGTTGTAATAAGTTTTCTGAAGAAAATCTATATGGACTTTCAGGCAACTAAATATTCAAAAACTATTAAACAATTATTTTACATACAGTATTGTTTATTTGTCTCTCATGTCTGTCAAATCCACTTGTAAAATGCAAAAATATATATATATAATAATAATAACAATACATTTGCCACCTTTGCTAGTAGGCTAAAAAGTTTTGCGACCCTGCCAATGAGGCTGCTCATGAAGCTCAATGTAGGACACCTTTCTGACTGGCAAATCTTGAAATAAGCCTAATAATGAGCAGTCAGTCTGTCAGTTTTGATAAATAAAATCAAAAGAAATCCAATGCAATTGGTGAAATTTGAATGTTTCTTAATCAATATTTGGTGTCTATTTAACAATTTATTTGGTAGGTAGCCATTTTATAAGCAGGAAATATACAGTCAGACAGTCATTATCCCATAATGAACCCATTCAGGGTAATACAAGACCTGATTACCCTGTCGTGGTTTATTTTGCAATTACAACAGGCTGACTGTATATTATACCATACGTAAAGGAATAGTTCACCCAAAAATTTAAATTTGCTGATAATTTACTCACCCTTTCTTTCTTCATCAAAACAGAATTTAAGATTTTTTGGATTTCATTTCCTCCTTTAAATAATGCAAGTGAATGTACTTCATTTTTTGACGGTCCAAAATGCATATCCACTTGTAATTTGCATCAAAATAATCCACACGAATCCAGTCGACAAATACATTTCTTCTGAACCAAAACTATTGATTATTTTTAGAAACAAAGTAATACTTATATACTTTTTAACTACAATTGTTTGCTTCCGTACATCTCTATAACACGTGCTCATGAGAGGGATGACGTAAACTCATTGGTAAAGTCACGCGTCACATGGAGGAGACAGGAAATGTGTCATTGTTTACAAGAGGAGTGCTGTACAAAAGTGTAATTGGCTGTGTCACATTTGACAGCAGCATACATCATCAAGGCTGTCTCATTTCAGAAAAGCGAGTAAGACACTTCGAATGCAGCCTTCGAATGCGACCATCTTTCACGGGAATTCGGAGGATGCATGAGGTGTATCTTTCGAGGGAACTCACAACCCACAATTATTTGCTTCAACGGAAATGTCTAAAAAAACATTTTACGCCAATTTGCCCGTAAATATGATGTTCAAATTCAAGTAATGTTAATTCCTAAGTTGAAGTACCTCAGTAGATGAGTGCAGAGTATATAATGGCTGTCTCAATTGGAAGGCTGCATCCTCCGGAGGTCGCATTTGTCGGCCACATACGTCATCGAGGCTGTCTCGTTTCATAAAAACGAGTTGAACACTTTGAATGCAGCCTTCGAATGCGACCATCTTTCACGGAAATTCGGAGGATGCATGAGGTGTATCTTTCGAGGGAACTCACAACCCACAATTCTTTGCTTCAACGGAAATGTCTATAAACAAATTATGCCAATTTGCCCGTAAATATGATGTTCAAATGCAAGTAATGTTAAATCCTAAATCCTAAGTTGATGTACCTCAGTAGATGAGTGCAGAGTATATAATATGTATTATTATATTAATATATAATTAAAATATTAATTGTATTATTATATTGATTTTAATATTTAATACTAAATAAGTATTAGACTAAAAGCACAGCTTTAAAATCTATTTTCTTTTCTTTTGACATCATAATAGCTCTCCTAAAATGTACCTCATACATTCCCTTTCAAAGGGACTTTGTTTCCTTCTCACTTGAAGCACTCCCTCTTGTAAGAAAGTGGCGTGCTGTCATAGCAACCATGTTATGTTCCATTTCCGTTTCTCCTACGAAGGCCGTCTTGTTTAAATGAGGCTAGTTTAAAGGAGGATGCTCAGTATACTACAACCTTCAAAGGATGCGTCCTACCTAGCAAGCAGCCTTCGAAACGAGACACAGCCATTGTCTTTGCTGTAGATTTGCATTTACATAAGTGTATTGTTCAAAATGCTTGTTTTGCGTGTGTATCATAGCATAGCTGTATCAGAGTATATCATAGCTGTATCAGAGTATATTAGCTTTTCATTGATTCCCTATACATGATCATGAGTGATTGAAGCTCTGGCTTATCTTGCTGAACCTGGACATCAGTATACCCCTACATGCTCTCAAATATTGGAGGGTGTGCAATAAACATTTTACCCCTGAGGATTCAGACCATTGAATGAAACAAAGGGTTGTGTTACGTTCCTGTTCGTCTGCCCTGTGTTCTCTGTCACACTATCACGTTTATGTCACGTTTCCTTGTCTGTTCCGTGTTTTCCGTTTCACCCGTCACCATTCACGCTCCATGTCGTGTTTTCCTTGTTGTTCGCCCCGCGTCTCACTGTCTTTGTCCAAACTACATTTCCCACAATTCCCGGCCTCCGTCACTGCCTACACTCATCAGTGTTTTCACCTGTGTCTTGTTCAGTCTCCACTTTGTCTGTGTATTTAAACCCCAGTTCTTTGTTCAGTCCCTGTCGATCGTTGTTTGTATGTTTATGACATTTCATGTCGGTGCCTGTTTCTACTCGTGTTATTCGTGTTCCTCGTGGTTACCCTGTTCCTGTCGGTACCGTCCGAGGTTACCCTGCTGTTCGCGGATGTTCATTTCTTTAATGTTGTCAGCCTGGTCCGTGTTCCCTACCCGAGTTCTTAGTTATGTTTGAGTTTTGTTCCATCGTGTTTAATCTGTTTCGTGCTGTTTAGTTTCCCGTTTTCCCATCGTGGATTTTCCTTTGTGTCTACCTTTTGTTTCTTCTGTGTCAACCTTAATAAAACCGCATTTGGATCCGCACCTCTCGTCTGTCTTGTCCTGTTTCCACACCAGTCATAACAGAACGATCGAACCAAGAATGGATCCAGCGGTCCAACAGACCAACTATCGGCTGCTTTGTCTAAAGCAAGGGGACCGACTGGCGTTGAACCACATAGGCGACTTCCTCAAGCTAGCTACGTCTGCGTCTCCGACTTCCCGGACTCTGCCCTGGTGGTCTACTTCAGGGGCAACCTGAACGCCTCGTTGAGGGAGCGGTTACCACCGGCTACGCACGAGTGGACTCTTTGCAGCTTCGTGGAGATGACTTTGTGGGTCTGCGGCTCGCCGTTAACTGTGGGCGTTGCTGAGAAGGACTCTACCTTGCCATCCACAAAGGAGTCCCTTCGACCACCTCCGACGGCCCCAGTAACACCAGCCCCACCTGTCTGCGAACCGACCCTCACGCCAGTCACCTACCATGAGCCAGCGCGGCCCACTTCATCAGCCCGGAGGAGGGAGAGAAGACGGGCTTCCGCCTCCCGGCCCGCGCCAGCCCCGGTCTGTGAGCCAGAGCCCACGCATGTCACGGTGAGCGAGCTAAAGCCCACGCATGTCACTGTGAGCGAGCCTGAGTCCTCGTCAGCCACGGTGAGCGAGCCAGAGCCCACGCATGTCACGGTGAGCGAGCCAGAGCCCACGCATGTCACGGTGAGCGAGCTAAAGCCCACGCATGTCACTGTGAGCGAGCCTGAGTCCTCGTCAGCCACGGTGAGCGAGCTAGAGCCCACGCATGTCACTGTGAGCGAGCCTGAGTCCTCGGCCGTCCCCGAGCCAGCACCAGTAGCCTCAGACGTCAGTGAGCCAGAGCCGATAGCCTCAAACGTCAATGTGCCAGTGCCTGTAGCCTCGACCGTCCCTGAGCCAGCGCCTGTAGCCTCGACCGTCCCTGAGCCAGCGCCAGTAGCCTCGACCGTCCCTGAGCCAGTGCCAGTAGCCTCGACCCTCCCTGAGCCAGCGCCAGTAGCCTCGACCATCCAAGAGCCAGCGCCAGTAGCCATGACCGTCCAAGAGCCAGCGCTAGTGGTCGTGCCCATCCTAGAGCCAGCACCTCCCAAGTCTCTCGAGTCTTCTAGGGCTCCTCCTCCCGAGCTTTCCAGAGCTCCGCCTTCCGAGTTTCCCGAGCTTTCCAGAGCTCCACCTTCCGAGTTTCCCGAGCTTTCCAGAGCTCAGCCTTCCGAGTTTCCCGAGCTTTCCAGAGCTCCGCCTTCCGAGCTTTCCAGAGCTCCGCCTTCCGAGCTTTCCAGAGCTCCGCCTTCCGAGCATCCTGAGCTTTCCAGAGCTCCGCCCTCTGAGTCTTCCAGGGCTCCGCCTCTCAAGCCTCTCGAGCCTTCCAGGGCTCCGCCTCTCAAGCCTCTCGAGCCTTCCAGGGCTCCGCCTCTCAAGCCTCTCGAGCCTTCCAGAGCTCCGCCTCTCAAGTCTCCCGAGCCTTCCAGGGCTCCACCTCTCAAGTCTCTCGAGCCTCCTAGGGCTCCGCCTCTCAAGTCTCTCGAGCCTCCTAGGGCTCCGCCTCTCAAGTCTCTCGAGCCTTCCAGGGCTCCGCCTCTCAAGCCACTCGAGCCTGCCAGGGCTCTGCCTCTCGAGTCTTCCAGGGCTCCTCCTCCCGAGCCTTCCAGGGCTCTGCCTCTCAAGTCTCTCGAGCCTGCCAGGACTCCGCCCCTCAAGCCTTCCAGGGCTCCGCCCCTTGAGCCTCCTACGGCTCCGCCTCCTAGGCCTTCCTCGGCTCCACCTCCAGAGTCTTCCAGGCCTCCACCTCTAAAGCCTCCTACGGCGCCACCTTCCTCGGCTCCACCTCCTGAGCCTCCCTCGGCTCCACCTCCAGAGCATTCTAGGGCCCCGCCTCTGAAACCTCCTACGGCGCCACCTCCCTCGGCTCCGCCTCCAGAGCTTCTTAAGCCTCCTACGGCTCTGCCTCCCGAGCCTCCTACGGCTCTGCCCCCAGAGACTCCAGAGCCTTCCAGGTCTCCACTCCTAAAGCCTCCTACGGCGCCGCCTACCTCGGCTCTGCCTCCTGAGCCTCCTTCAGCTCCGCCTCCTGAGGCTCCAGAGCCTCCCTCAGCTCCGCCTCCTGAGCCTCCAGAGCCTCCCTCAGCTTCGTCTCCAGAGCCCCTTGCAGCTCCGCCCCCAGGGTTTCCTGCGGCCTTGCCTGCGCCTCCTTCGGCGCCACCACCCAAGTCTTCGACTGCTCCGTCTCAGAAATCCTCCTTGGTTCCGCCAGCTCCCCTAGTGGCCACTCTTCCCCCAGGCCCCTTGAACCAGTCCTAGCCCTATGGCCACCTCCTAGGTCACCTAAGCCTGTCCCTGTCCTGGAGCCACACCCCAGGTCCCCTGAACTGGCCCCTGTTCTGCGGCAATCTACCAGACCTCCTAGACCAGTCCCTGTCCTTAGGCCGCCTCCCAGGCCCCCTGGACCTGCCCCCGTCCGATGGCCACCTCCCAGGCCCCCTAGACCTGTCCCTGTCTTGTGGCCACCTCCCAGGCCTCCTCGAACTATCCCTGTCCTGTGGCCACCTCCCGGGTCCCCTGAACCAGCCCTTGCCTTATGGCCAGCCCCCGGGCCATCTGAACCTGTCCTTTTGTGCCCCCATGGACTGCCTGATTGCCCCTTGTGCCCCAGTAGACTGCCTAATTGCCCCTTGTGCCCCCATGGACTGCCTAATTGCCCCTTGTGCCCCCGTGGCCTGTCTCATTTCCTGTTGTACCCCCGTGGTCTGTCACCATGTCCCTTGTGCCTTCTTGGTCTGTCTCTGTGCCCCTTGTACTCCCTTTTCTCTGTCTGTGTTCCCCGGGTCTACCCCCTCACTCCTTGGATCTTTTGTTTTTGTTCTTCTGTGTGGGTTTTGCTTTAGGACCGTCTGGAATCCGGTCCTTTTAGGGGGGATTCTGTTACGTTCCTGTTCGTCTGCCCTGTGTTCTCTGTCACACTGTCACATTTCCTTGTCTGTTCCGTGTTTTCCGTTTCACCCGTCACCATTCACGCTCCATGTCGTGTTTTCCTTGTTGTTCGCCCCGCGTTTCACTGTCTTTGTCCAAACTACATTTCCCACAATTCCCGGCCTCCGTCACTGCCTACACTCATCAGTGTTTTCACCTGTGTCTTGTTCAGTCTCCACTTTGTCTGTGTATTTAAACCCCAGTTCTTTGTTCAGTCCCTGTCGATCGTTGTTTGTATGTTTATGACGTTTCATGTCGGTGCCTGTTTCTACTCGTGTTATTCGTGTTCCCTCGTGGTTACCCTGTTCCCTGTCGGTACAGTCCGAGGTTACCCTGCTGTTCACGGATGTTCATTTCTTTAATGTTGTCAGCCTGGTCCGTGTTCCCTACCCGAGTTCTTAGTTATGTTTGAGTTTTGTTCCATCGTGTTTAATCTGTTTCGTGCTGTTTAGTTTCCCGTTTTCCCATCGTGGATTTTCCTTTGTGTTTACCTTTTGTTTCTTCTGTGTCAACCTTAATAAAACCGCATTTGGATCCGCACCTCTCGTCTGTCTTGTCCTGTTTCCACACCAGTCATAACAGGTCGATATCTGAATTCATCAGCTGTGCCCATGCTGTTTTTCTTCCTCTGGCTCTGCAACTCCCTCTGCACTCCGCTCCTCATCACCCGATTTCTAATTCACCACACCTGCACTCAATTCTCTCGCTCATATCTGCCTGCATAAATAACTCACCTTCACGCCACTTCATGTCAGGTCTCACACAAAGGACTTGCAGTGTTTATTTACCTGTCTGTATTTGCTCTTGATTATCGTCAATATCTGTTCAGTGCTTATCCTGCTGTTTTGGCTATTACCTCTTCTTTACTTTGTGAAGCTTCTCGTCTGTGATATCACCTGTACCATTGATCTCACTGTGTAAATCCTGTGAATCTCAGTAAATGCTCTCACACTTGGTTTCACTAACTACAATTTGTGTGGCTTGAATTCCTGACAGTCATATAGCTTATATTTTTCTGCTAAAGAAAAGGCAAAAGTAGATAACGTGACGGCATTGCTCCGAAACAAAAAGGATGGTTATTTACTGCAGTAATGTTTTTAATTATTATTTGGAAATATTTTTTATTATTATTTTATATTGTTTTGAAATAGTTTTGGACTGTTTTGTTTTGTGAACGGCGCTTGGTCTGTGGTCTGTGTAAGTTTCTCTTGTAAACAATGACATACTTCCTGCCGCCTCCACGCGCGAACTTACCAACGAGCTTACGTCATCCCTCTCATGAGCACACGTCACAGAGATGTACAGAAGCGAACATTTGTAGTTTAAAAAGTATATTGTAAAAAAGTATTGTTTTGTTTCTAAAAATAATCAATCGTTTGGGTTCAAAAGAACTTTATTTGTACCCTAGTTTGTTGCATTTTGGACCGTCAAAAAAATTTGTACATTCACTTGCATTGTTCAAAGGAGAAGGCCTGAAATGAAATCCTAAAAATCTTAAATTCTGTTTTGATGAAGTAAGAAACTCCAATGCATCTTGAATGGCCTGAGGGTGAGAAAATTATCATTTTTGGGTGAACAATTCCTTTAAACACTTGTACATAATACATGTTGTAGTACTGTATTTATTGTGTGTTTTTTTTGTTTGTTTTTTACGTATGTCTTTAATGTTAGTAAAGATAATTTAAATATAGTTAGTCCAAAAAAGTGGTATGTCAATTGAATTATAGTATTTTCTATACATGACCACTTTCCCCTTTACTTCCACATTCTTCTCCTTTTGTTTTTGAAGATTTGCATTTTACGTGCATATCGCCACCTACAGGGCAGGGAGGAGAATTTATTGGGAAAAAGAAAAGGGACTTAAATATTGATCTGTTTTTCACCCACACCTATTATATCACTTCTGAAGATATGGATTTAACTGCTGGAGACTTACAATACAATACGTACGATATAATCAAAGCCCATTTTACATATAAATCATTATTATACTGGATATTAATTTCATCAACAAGCAACAATCTTCTAAAAAATTTTGTCCTGCCTTCTTAAAAAAATCAGGTGCAAAAGTCTGAGGTATATACACAGCCTGAGTTAAAACTTGAAGAGTCAGACTCACACACCAAAACACAAACAGAAGCACCCAGAGACAAAAAATAAACCACTGGGATTCAGTATGTACTAGATGCTTCTTATAGGCAGTCAATTGTTACTTTGATTGTTACAAGCTTTAGATGCACAAACACAGCCACTGGGACTCATTATGTACATTATGACATCATTTTGCGATGTGTTCAATGATATTTAAATTGTGATGCTCTGGCAGTACTCTAATGATACTTTTATCTGTTCCTTCAACAGCACCTGCGAGACGAGCCATTAATGTAGATTTGCAGAGACAAGGATTTTGCTGATTGCAGCTGTGGTCAGTTTATCTTCATGTTTTTACTCTTCTGAAGATGGCAAATTTTAATGATTCTAAATCTAACCTCACACAGACTCTATTGATGGTGGATCGAGATGCACCAGTGAAAACGTTCTTGTCTGTGACACCATGTGTTATCTTCCTCTATATCAATGGAGTCCAGATATTTACCTTGAGGAAAAAGACAGTTTTTAAGGAGGCATCTCGCTACATTTTGTTTGGACACATGCTTTGGGTTGATACACTCAATCTCTTTATGAGTATACTGTTGTTTGTGAGTGCTGTTAGTAGGCTTTATATTATCAAAAATGTCTGTCTCTTCCTTATTGTTGCTGCAACAGCCCTCTTTCAGGTTTCTACCCTAAATCTAGCTTTGATGTCACTGGAGAGATATATAGCTATCTGTTTTCCTCTCAGACATGCAGATATCACGACTTACGGAAGAACTCACATGGCCATTGGTGTTGTTTGGATGATTGGTTTAATTCAGTCCTTTTCTGAAATGATTATTTTCTATGCCATTGATTCCACAAACACAGCAATGAATTTGTTCTGTTCAAGAACCACTCTATTCAGGCTGCAGATATATAAGAAACTCGATATTGCCTTTACATGTGTATTTTTTGTGTCTGTGTGTTTTATTATTATCTTTACCTATGCATCTATAGCAATTGTGGCTAAGTCAGCCTCCGGTGATAAGGTCTCAGCCAAAAAGGCCAACAAGACTGTCCTATTACATCTAATACAACTCGGACTTGGTGCTGCATCCATTTTAGTTGGAGTTATCCAAGAGGCCATTTTTGTTTATACCGACTATATGACTTCATTACATATAATGTATTTTTGCTTTGTAGTGTTTATCATTTTCCCAAAATGTCTGAGTCCTCTTATATATGGCCTGAGAGATCAAGCTTTTTGCTATTTATTTAAATACTACATCACATTTGGTCTCAAAAATAAAAGCAATTGTCATGCAGAGACACATTAAGTAGCAGGAGGTTGAAATGTAGCAGTTATTATTGTGCTGACTTTGAACATATTGAAAATGTTCCTTTAAATGCTTTAGTAGATAATAACCTTTGAATTTCATTTTCTTTTCTGAAATTTAAGAAGAACATTCTCCATAATTACGAAATATGACTCATACTGATATATTATGTATATGTCTTATATTGAGATATTGGAGTTTAGCAAACATATAAACCTCTTGTCACAATGTTTACCAGATGTGTCACTAAGTTGTACAATAAGAAGTCTTATTACTGTAAACATGGGAATCATTTTGTTTATTTTCAGTGTGACAACAGATATTGGGAAAAGTGTTTTTTAAGGTTTGTTTTTTCACTTTTTTCAATGTTTTTGCAGCTATTATACACAACATAAACATTATCACAGTTACAATTCAAGTTATTTTGCATTTATCATTTTATGCTTTTTCATGGAAATAAAATGCAACATTGTACTCTAAATGTGAACAATGTGCTCTGAAATAAATTACACCCTTTTGTTGAGTGAATTTGATGCCAATACTGACCCACTCTCAAGAAAAGATAAGGGTTCTTCAGCTTGTAACAGCAGAACAGTTTTTTTTTTTCTTTAAGCTATACATAACCTCAGTTGTGAAGAACCTTGGCTTTTTTTTATTACAGTTTTTAGCTATAAATTTTATACACTTCTCCAAACTCAAGTCACTACTCTTAAAACGTTTAACACAGCCATCTGAACACTTTGTAATTTTCTTGAACATTACAACTACACAGAAATTCCTCTGATCTAAGATTCATGGCTAAATTAGTCATATTCTCAGATGCACAAGTCAGGTTGTCAAATCCTTTCAGATTGTTAAACAACATGCGAAACAACCTTGATTGTTAATAATGCACACAGCAAAGAAAATGCAATTTACTAACATTTTCACAAAACTTTCATGACACTGTTATCTATAAAATTTCAATTGAAAATGAAAATTCAGAGCAAACAAACAATGAGGAGAAAAAAGAGGAAGAACAAGATGAAGAAGAGGTGCAAACTGAGAAGAGGGAGAGAGGGTAAAGGAAGAGGAAATAGGAGGAAGAAGTGATGAGATCAGGGGAAGGTTTTTCTTAACTCTTTCATGGGTGAGCATTGAAAGAGTTGAGGAAAGACCAAACAGAGATGCTGTAATGATGGTGAGCAGAGAGAAAGAGGACAGCAGGGTGGAAGAGAAGACACAGGAGAGGCTGAAATTTCCTATCAATTGATCATGTTATGAATCACGGTCTCTCTGAGACACCAAGTGTTCAGCCTGATGTGAGCAGATCTATAGTGGCTTCAATCACAACAAAAAAGAGGAAGAGTGAGGAATGGCATTGGTCTGCATGCCACAGTTATTGTCAACAATCAACACCTGTGCTTACAGATCTGTCTTAGGTCCATACAATCTAGCAAGACTGTTATCTTATTTATTTTTTCAGTAAACTTTCTCATCCTCTTTCCAGAGGAAGAGCAGGAACTAGGGGTGTTACAGTCATTATAAAAGTGGGAGGACACAGATGTCAGTAGGTGGCTCACACAGACCCAATACTTACAGTGCAGTATTTGTATATTACAGTATACACATATGATATAAGTATTATAGTAATATATAAGTATTATATACTTGTAGTATTTGTAGTATTTTAAAGATTCAGGTATTGCAAATTAAATGCAAAATTAGCTGTAAAAACAAAGCGCATCTTTTAGAGCACTCGCTTCTGTTTCACACATGACAATAAAAGACTGAGCACAAGCTGTTCCTTGAATATATGATTTAATCAATGACAATAATACCAATTGTGCACGTGCACAATTAAATTTTTTACTCTGTGCTTGTACATTGTGAGATTTAAATTTATCCATGTGGCTCGAGTGTTTTGACTACTGTTACGATCCCGTGTTGTCTGCCCCGTGTTTTCTGTTTCACTCGTCACTGATCACGCTCCATGTCACGTTTTCCTTGTTGTCCGCCCCGTGTTTCACTGTCCTTGTCTAAAAACTACAATTCCCACAATTCCCGGCCTCCCTCACTGCCTGCACTCATCATTGTTCTCACCTGTGTCTCGTTCAGTCTTCATTGTGTCTGTGTATTTAAACCCTGGTTCTTTGTTTAGTGACTGTCGATCGTTGTATGTTGTATGTTGACGTTTCGGTTCATGCTCTGCTAATTCTCTGTCTTCGTTCGAGGTTTCCCTGACGGTTCATGTTCGTTCGAGGTCTCCTGTGGATGTTTAGTCGTGTTTGTTCTGCCCTTCGTGGATATTTCCCCAACCTGTGTAGCTCCTTTGTGTTCTTCTGTGTTTTAGTTTATTTTCCCATCGTGGACTTTTCTATTGTTCCTGTGTTTGTTAATCTGTCTATGCTTGCAATAAAAACCGCATTTGGATCCGCATCTCCCGTCTGCCTTCTCCTGACTTTCCACTGTCATAACAGAACGATCGACCCACAATGGATCCAGCGGTTCAGTGAGCGAACTTCCGGCTGCTCTGCCTGAAACAAGGGGACCGACCGGTAGAAGACCACATCCGCGACTTCCTCGTTCTGGCGAGCGTCTCGGACTTCCCTGACTCTTCCCTTGTGGTCCTCTTCAGGGACAACCTGAACGACTGGCTAAAGGAGCGGTTGCCACTGGCAATGCGCTTCTGGAAGCTCTGCGACTTCATTGAGGCAACTCTACTGGTCTGTGGCTCACCGTTCACAGTGGGCGTCGTTGAGGAGGACCCTACCTCTCCACTCACGGCGGTGACTCTCCAGTCATCCCTAGCGCTCCCTGCCACGCCAGACCCTCCGGTCAGTGAGCAAACCCCCACGCCTGTCGCTGTCAATGAGCCAGCACGGCCAACTTCGTCCGCTCGGAGGAGGAAGAGAAGACGGGCTTCCGCCTCCCGGTCCATGCCTGCCCCGGTCTGCGAGCCTGCACCCACGCCTGTCACTGTGAGCGAGCCTGAGCCCTCGTCAGCCACGGTGAGCGAGCCTGAGCCCTCGTCAGCCACGGTCAGCGAGCCTGAGCCCTCGTCAGCCCCGGTCAGCGAGCCAGAGCCCGCGTCACCCACGGTCAACCAGCCAGCACCTGTGGCCTCGACCATCCAAGAGCCAGTGCCAGTAGCCATGACCGTCCAAGAGCCAGCGCCCCTCGAGCCTCCCAGGGCTGCGCCTCCCGAGCTTCCCAGGGCTCCGCCTCTCAAGTCTCTCGAGTCTTCCAGGGCTCCTCCTCCCGAGCTTCCCAGGGCTCCGCCTCTCAAGTCTCTCAAGCCACCCAGGGCTCCGCCTCTAGCGCATCCTACGGCGCCACCTCCCTCGTCTCAACCTCCAGAGCCTTCTAGGCCTCCGCTTCTAGAACCTCCTACGGCGCAACCTCCATCGGCTCCACCTCCAGAGCCTTCCAGGCCTCCGCCTCTAGAGCCTCCTACGACGCCACCTCCATTGGCTCCGCCTCCTGAGCCTCCCACGGCTCTGCTTCCTGAGCCTCCAGAGCTTCCCATGGCTCCGCCTGCTGAGCCACCCAAGGCCTTGCCACCTGAGTCTGCCACGGATCAACCTGCCTCTGCTCCGCCCACAGTGTCTCCCACGGCTCTGCCTGCCTCTGCTCCGCCCCCAGGGTCTCGCCTTAGAAGTCCTCCTTGGCTCCGCCAGCTCCCCTAGTGGCCACTCCTCCTCCCAGGCCCCCTGAACCAGCCCTTGCCCTATGGCCACCTCCTAGGCCACCTAAACCTGTCCCTGTCCTGTGGCCACCCCCCAGACCTCCTGAACCGGTCCTTGCCTGGTGGTCACCTCCCTGGCCTCCTAAACCTGTTCCTACCTGGTGGAGGCTCCCCAGGCCACCTGACCCTGGCCCCGTCTCACACCCCCATAGACTGCCTGCCTGCCCTCTCGGCCTCCCTGGTCTAACTGTCGGCCCCTTGCGCCTCCGTGGACTGCCTGTCTGCCCTCTTGGCCTCCTTGGTCTGCCTGTCTGCCCCTTGTGCCCCCGTAGACTGCCTAATTGCCCCTTTTGCCCCCATGGACTGCCTAATTGTCCCCGGTGCCTCCTTGGACTGTCTCTGTGTCCCTTGTGCCCCCTTTCGTCTGTCTGTTTTCCCCCGGGTCTACCCCCTCACTCCTTGGTCATTTTTTGTTTTTGTGGGTCTTTTCCCCTCTAGGACCGTCTGGAATTCGGTCCTTTTGAGGGGGGCCTATGTTACGATCCTGTGTTGTCTGCCCCGTGTTTTCTGTTTCACTCGTCACTGATTACGCTCCATGTCACGTTTTCCTTGTTGTCCGCCCCGTGTTTCACTGTCCTTGTCTAAAAACTACAATTCCCACAATTCCCGGCCTCCCTCACTGCCTGCACTCATCATTGTTCTTACCTGTGTCTCGTTCAGTCTTCATTGTGTCTGTGTATTTAAACCCTGGTTCTTTGTTTAGTGACTGTCGATCGTTGTATGTTGTATGATGACGTTTCGTTTCAGGCTCTGCTAATTTTCTGTCTTCGTTCGAGGTTTCCCTGACATTTCATGTTCGTTCGAGGTCTCCTGTGGATGTCTAGTCGTGTTCGTTCTGCGATATTTCCCCAACCTGTGTAACTCCTTTGTGTTCTTCCGTGTTTTAGTTTATTTTCCCATCGTGGACTTTTCTTTTGTTCCTGTGTTTGTTAATCTGTCTATGCTTGCAATAAAAACCGCATTTGGATCCGCATCTCCCATCTGCCTTCTCCTGACTTTCCACTGTCATAACAACTACATTCACCAAAATTCATTCAGATCCATTTAATGATTAGTTCAGTGACCATTTGTTATGATGCCACAGGTTGATGTCTTGTGTGAAACGAGTCACTGAATCAGTTATCAAAAGAAAATTGTAATCTTTTAAAATGTGTATGTCTACAGACCTAAAAAGAGACTTTAGTAGAGGTTTTATGCATTATAAGAACAAAGCAAATCTATAATTTCCCCACAGTTTGTGAGCTGCAAGGCATGACTTCTATCAAAAGACAACACTAACAGTCTTGTATTATCATGAGTTTCATTAACGTCTGTATGTTTTTATGTATAAAAAAGCATGTCTACATATCTATTGACTACAGTAAAATTAAATAAGTAAAAGTAATAAAACATGAAGAATGCTGAATATAAATCCACCATTTGGACTCGGTATGGGTTTAGCTTGGAAAAGTGTGGGGGACCAAATAAACTTTTTTTTCTCTCTCTTATTATTCCACCATCTGCATCCAATTATATAATCCATTCCAGGCATCAGCAATATAAAAAAAGACAGTACATTCATAAGACTTTGGTAATGAAAATGGACTGTATGCACTGAATTAGAAGAATAGAATATTTAAAAAAATTGGGCATTAACTGCATACTTGATGAATGTCAGGCAAATTTCAATGACATTGACATCCTCCTTTTTTACACGTGGATTCTTGTCAGAATTTGGATGTACACTCCATTAAATTAAAGAGAATGTATTATTAATCATTGTCATGACACATAAATCATGGCTAGTATTAACAGTGATTGTTTCAGCACGCACTTCACTTCTACCGGTAGACGTTGATTTTGAAAACTGTAATTAATTTAGGGAAACTTAAAAATGTTACCCAAAAATATTTCTAAATTAAAAATAATTTTGCAGTGACTTAAAAATCACTCTATGACAACAGATAGAAAATTACTAGTAGACTACAAATTATATCATAAATACAATTGTAAATAAACAATAATATACATATAAACATAACAATACAAATTATAATAATAACTGAAAAAATAAACATGACCTCTAGAAAATGTAACACAAATCTCATCATTTTTTGTTCTCATCATTTTTGTTTTCAACAGCGATTGACAAGGACATTATTTGAGGTTCTAGACATGGACTTTATTACCACCTGCCGGTGAAATCTCCAAACTGCAAATGCAGGAACTGAATTTGGATTTTGTACTGTTAAAAGGTAGTATTGAAACGTCTTAGCGCGATGACATTTACCTCAGGAAAATAGCAAAATGCTCCACTTCATGAATATAAAATACACCCACAGTTTGTGCACCTACACCCACAGTTGTGCAAACCCTCCCATCCACGGCCACTTGTGCTGGCAAGAAAATTCCACTAAGAATTATTGATCTCACGAAAATTGGATAAGACGTTGTGCACGGTAATTGTGCATAGCAGGCACATTAGACATTAAAGGGGGCTTGAGCACCTGCCCTTTTTCTTCCTCGAGAGAAAGTGGCCTATTTTCTGGGTGCTTTATATATATATATATATATATATATATAAAGGAATACACATATTCCTGTTTGAGCACAGCTTTCCTGTCAAACAAATATATTTATTTAATAAAAAAATCTAACTATCAGTTCGGGAGATGAGACTTTGTCGAGTTCCGATGCCCTCCCTCCCCTCTCTCTCTCTCTCTCTCTCTCTCTCTCTCCTTCTGCGTCTCCGTGCAGCAGTGCAGCACACATCGGCACATCAGACACACAGACAGGCAGACAGCAGACCCTCCCAGCTCCTTTCCCAGTTTTTTTGGCTTGTGTGGAGGTAATGAACAAAAGACTAAGCTACTAGTGCCTTGACGTTACAGCTTATTAGCCAAAAGCAAAAGACAAATATAGTCAACTTGTGTCTTGCTAACATGCAGAGCCGGCCCAAGGCATAAGCGAACTAAGCGGCTGCTTAGGGCCCCGGTGGCCACCAGGCGGCCCCCAAGAGCACATTAATTTTATTTATTTATTTATTTATTTTTTTGGTGTGTGATTATACTGTCAATGGACAATGGTAATTATACAAAAACGCAATATTAAATGCAATATTATGTTAACGGGAGCACATTCAGACAGCAAAACAGCAATGCCATAAAAAGGACATATCCTCTGGTGCAAAGAAAAGTAAAAAGAAGAAAACAGAGGAAGAGAAAAAACAGGACGATAAAGGTATGTTAAGTAGCTAGGCTAAGTTATGAGCTAACATTAGCTGGCTAGTTATTTAACATGCCTATGTAGCATATCTTCTTTTTTAGGAAAGTTTGATTAATTATGCGTAAATAGCCTTGACATCTTAATATATTATTAGTACAACATATTACTTAGCAAGTTTTAGATTAAAGTTTTTGTCTTCTGTGTAAAAATAACTTTCCTGGGTATATATTTTTGTAATAAAAATAAGCTTCTGTTTCATAAACGTGGTAGGCCTACTGATAACAACTTAACATTATTTACATTAGTCTACCATTTGGGGGTCTTTGCTATTATATTCCGATATCATTATGCCTCAGTTAGCTAGTTATAGATTAAGGGTTGTTGTTTAGGTGTACAGATGGCTTGCTGCTGTGTATATTAATTTGTGTTGAGAAAATAACATATTTTGTCATATAGTCTGTCAAATATGTACTCTTATGAAACTTCCCTAGGAGCACTGTTGAAATATTTTGGACGTGGGGCACAACCAACGCCACCTGCCCCAAGTTCCAGTGCTACAGCTGATGATGATTTTTCAACAATCCCAGATCAGACAAGGAGCACTTCCCAGCACGTGCATCCACTGATGTGATCATCTATCCTGTCTGACTCAGAAAGGACTGATCTGGTAAGTAGAGGGCCACTGCCTATAAAGGAAAACTTCACATTCCCTGAAAAACCTGATGGCCGAAGCTTCCACTACACCTACAGAAAGTTAATTAATGGGGAAAAAAATGTAAGTGGAGCTGCTCACTTATTCAAAAAGAAATGATGCAGTCTGCAGCTTCTGCTGCAAATTGTTCTCTATGAAGTACACAAAACTGGTAACAGAGGATCAACAGGATTGGGTAAATATAGGTGTGCTACTGTTACATTTAAAACCGTAGAAGGGTAAAATCATGCCAGGCAGACATTGGTATGTTGTAAGCAACACAGCTACAACCAGTAAAATTGATAAGGGGTATGTTAGATTTATAGTGTGCGAATAATCAAGCATTGACAATATTCAATCATATTGGCAGCACCGAGGGGCCCCCAAATCAAATTCTGCTTAGGGCCCCATAAAGGCTTGGGCCGGCCCTGCTAACATGCATGACTCATGAGCTACTAGCTAATGTAATAAGTTAGCTAAAGTTTAGTTAATGAAATATATCATGGCCATACAGGCTACTGTACTGTACTTAATGGAGACACTACATGTGAATACAGTAAAATGTGTGTCTAATAACATCAACACAATCGCCACATTGATATGCAAATTAGGTGTTAACTAATTAAAATGCACAGCAGGGTGAATAGGATAAACAAAATAACTATATTATTTCAAAGTTTAAGACCTTTTTTTGTAAGCATTTCAGTTAAGTTGCTGTATTTTTGTATTTTGTCAATATTTTTTTGCAGTGTTATGTATTCCAATAACGCCAAAAGAATTCAAAGATGTATTGCCTTGGACAAAATAAATTAATTATCAGTGAAACTATGTCCCTCTCCTTGGTGCAGTCATTTATTCTAAATATATACTTGAAACTAGTAGCATAGAAAACATGCACATTGAGGCATAGTTCCCCTTCTGTCACTCACTCGACATTGTGTCGATTGTAGTGACACAAGGGGCTTCTTTTGGGAGCCTCGGATACCTCTGAATATGAAAAAGGCCAATGCCAAATTGGTGAACAGAATTTGCATGTCCCGCCCCCGGACATACGGGTATAAACGGCGGGATGTGCCTCTGTTCAGCCAGATTCTTTCTGCAGTTGTGTGTGTTCAGCGAGCTGAAAAACCTCTAAGAGAGCTTTTCTTTAAAAATAATTTAAATAAATAATTATGAGAAGTGCCCTTTTTTCCACTTGAGCCCCTGCCCCCCAAAATGTCTGTGCACATCCCTGGCATATAGCATTTGTGGCATAATATTGATTACCGCAGTACCACAGTCCCTCCTTTTCTTAAATTAAAAAAAAAATAAATGAGGTTACAGTGAGGCACTTACAATGGAAGTAAATGGGGGCCAAATTTGTATCATTAAAATAATCACTGTTTTAAAAGTATAGCCACAAAACATAAAGGATAAACATGGTTTTAGAGAGATAAAATCGCTTACTAACTTTTCTGTGTAAAGTTGTAGCCAGTTTTACAACTTTGTTACCATGACTATGTAATGTCAACAAACCCTAAAACCTTTAAACAACTGTAAAAATTAAAATTTTAACAAATTAACAGCTCAAATAATACACACGTATTTTAATACAATTATAAGCTTCAAATTTCTGTTTAAACCTTTCAAAAATTTACCTCATTCAATGTCATTGTCCCAATTCACTTCCATTGTAAGTGCCTCACTGTAACCTTTCTTTATAGAAAAGAAGGGATGAGTCTTTTTATTTATTTATGTGGTAATCAATATTATGCCACACATGCTGTCGATTGAGCTTAACTTGTATTGAAACTGGAATATTCTTTTAAAAGGCTGCTGTTATGCTGTACACATTTCTTCAGGTAGATGTGGTTCTAAATATAACTAATATCATTAAATAATCTTATTTGTAAGAGAGGATCTAACTCCATTAAAATGGTATCTTTTACAAAATGGTGTGAGAGACAAACACATAGGCTACATTAACTTCTTACTGACACATTTGCTCACACATACAAATACAAAGAGCTCCATAAATGCACAGAGACATACATAAACAACTGGGATTTAGTATGTACTGGATGATACTCATTAGCAAGAAAAAAAAAAACACTCTTAAAACTATTTCTATTGTTTTCCATTGAAAAACACGCTGTAAAAACTATAGCTAAAGCTTTTATATGCACACACACATAAACCAACCTCTGGGACTCATTATGTACTTTATGACATAACTATACCATGCATTTAATGATATTTAAAACCTGATGCTCTGGTAGCACTCTGGAGATTCTGCTATCTGCAGCAACAACACCTGGCGAGAATCTTCTGTTGATTTGCAGCTAAAAGGACTTTGTAGATTGCAGTATTATTCTGAATCAATGTTCTATAACAGCAGCTGCAGTCAATTGATCTTCCTGTCTTCTGAAGATGGCTAATTTAAACAATTCTAAATCTAACTTCACTCAGACTCTATTGATGGTGGATCGAGATTCACAAATGAAGGCATTTTTGTTTGTGCCCCCATGTGTTATCTTCCTATTTGTCAATGGAGTCATGATTTTTACCTTAAGGAAAAATAAATTTTTTAAGGAGACATCTCGCTATATTCTGTTTGGTCACATGCTTTGGGTTGATACACTCAGTCTTATTATGAGTTTAGTGTTGTATTTATATGGCATTAGTAGGCTTTCTATGCTGAAAAATGTCTGTCTCTTCCTTCTCATTGCTGTATCATCCCTCATTCAGGTTTCTATCCTGAATCTGGCTTTGATGTCACTAGAAAGATATGTGGCCATCTGCTTCCCTCTCAGACATGCAGATATCACGACTTACGGAAGAACTCACATGGCCATTGGTGTTGTTTGGATGATTGGTTTAATTCAGTCCTTTTCTGAATTGATTATTTTCTATGCCATTGATTCCACAAACACAGCAATGAATGTGTTCTGTTCAAGAACCACTCTATTCAGGCTGCAGATATATACGAAACTCGATATTGCCTTTACATGTGTATTTTTTGTGTCTGTGTGTTTTATTATTATCTTTACTTATGCATCTATAGCAATTGTGGCTAAATCAGCCTCTGGTGATAAGGTGTCAGCCAAAAAAGCCAACAAGACTGTACTGTTACATCTAATACAAATGGGACTTTGTGCTGCATCCATTTTAATTGGAGTTATCCAAGAGGCCATTTTTGTTTATACCGACTATATGACTACATTAAATGTAATGTATTTTTGCTTTTTGGTGTTTATAATTTTTCCAAGGTGTCTAAGTCCTCTTATATACGGCCTGAGAGACCAAGCTTTTAGTTGTTTGTTTAAATACTACTTCACATGTGGTAAAGGCAAAATCAAACCAGTTGGCATAGAAGGACGCGTTTAGTAACAGGATTTGGAAAAATAGCACTTATTTTGGTTCTGATTTTCTACTTTCATTTTCTGAAATAAAAAGGTCACTCTCTATAATTGTGAAGAAATTAGTAACTTGATTTAATAAGCAATTGATGTTTAACCAAATTAAAACAAATGACCTGTGTCAAAACAAGCAAGCGTGTATTTTACAATGTTTTAAACCTGTGTTTTTAGTTTGTTTGCTTGACTTTTATTGAGGTAATTCATTTGCTGCCTCACTCACAATAAAACAATGAGAGGAACAAAGTAGTCTCATTACTGATCACTTGATCAAACTTTAATTTGCTGCTGACAACACATCTGGTTGCTGAAAAAAATGGTCATTACAGAAAACTGATCAGACATAATAATAAAAGGTCATGAGCCAGTGTGGCCATTTTATTAATTTGTATTGTGATTAACAATTTTGTTAGACCTGTATGCCTTTTCTTCTGCTGTTGAACACAAAAGAGATGTTAGACAGTAATTTAGTCTAACACAATTCACTTTCATTCCATTTTTTTCATATATTTTGGAACACTGTGAGTAAATGGTGGTAGAATTGTTATTTTTGGGTTATTATACTTTTAAGTTTTATAGTTTCAAACAAGCTCTGACTGCAGAAGTGATTTGATTGAGGATACCTCACATTTTCCATCAATTAGGCAATGAGTATAAACTTCTGTGAAGTCACATGTTATGAAAGCAGCTAATATTGTTCTTGCTAAGTCCCAGAGAGGTCATTTGAAGTGCTACACAGAGGTAACCTGAAAGTTTGGACTCTCTTTTTAAGAAAGGTAGAGGCGAAATCAATAAACTAGATCACTATTTCCTAGTTAGTTCACTCCACTTTAGGCCCTGTTGACTGTGTAATGATCAACTTCAGTCACAATACTCACTGACAGGAAAACAGGAACAGGAATCTTCCTGGCCCACATTCTGTCTCCTTAAAACTGTTTGTGCACAAGTTTTCAGTTCATCTCTGATTGATTGTATTTACTGGATAGGACTGCCAACACACTCCCACTCACTGACCTCTGAACAGCCCTTCACAATCACTGTCTATCTTTAGCAATTTCACTTCCACATACTGTTTTAATTTGTATTCTCCACCACATATTGAACATGAAGAATCATGTATTTCCATTAGGACTCAATAGAACTTTTATTATTCACTAAATTATGTGACAGAAGTGTGTAATTTCAAATAATATAATGCAAGGCCATCTTTAAGAAGTCAAAATCTACACAGTAAACAATTGCTGTAAATTTATTTTCTACAGCAATCTACTGTGATTCTTAAAAACAGTTGTTTGCTGTTAAAAATGTTGCATTCTGGGAGATCAAGAGCAGGCTCACTGTGAAGTGACTAGTTTTATGGTAAATAGCTGTTCTATGCAAGGCATTAGGGGAAAATTAACATTTCAAATCACGATATCATCTTGGTGAAAGCTATAGTGACATTTAGTTTGTGTTTCATGGTTAGTGTTCATGATGTTTCTGACCAACACCTCTGTTCTTTATCATCTCACATCAGCCTTCACTTGCCTGTCTAATGAGAAGTCAAATAAAAAAAATCAACATTTGAAGCAATATTAAATGTATAATTGTGCCAGGATTGAGCACTATACTTTTTAATTTAAAAAACTAACAAAACAACAACAACAACAACCTGTACACAGTAAAATAACAGTATAGCACTGCATTGTGGGTTATAATGGTGAAATACACATAAGCCTTTGCGCTTGAATAAGTATGTATGCTTTGGCAATGCATTGTGGCTACAATGTTTTTTTTAAATAATAATAAACATATATACAAAAGTTTTTATTCAGACTTAATAGAAGTCTTAGTTTAATTAGTGTTGCTGTTTTGTTACCAATAGTTGTGTTTTGTTTGAAGTTCTCTTGAGATGGCACCTTGGATCTTCATTATTATTATATTATGTTCGTCCAGCCAGTAAATTTATGTTTGGAAGACAAAACCTAAGGTCAGACTGAATATCTGAATACCTTGCAAATGTCAATATATGTGGCAATAGTGATGAAAAAGCCAAAACAGTAAAGGGTATTTCAGTATAATGATATCAGTAAATTGAGTGTTTGATGTTTTTGATGACCTTACAGCATGACTTCGAGTTGTTATCAAGACACACACAGAAATCAACTCTCGGCATACAAAATGCAACAGTGGTGACAATTAACAAACATGTTTTTATGTAAAAGGTAAAAGCTGAACATTACAATACAAGCAACTTTGACTACAACAAAATCAACACCAAAATAAACCAGTAAATAGTAAAAACAATAGAATTTCAACATGCCGAAGAGCATGCTGGGAACTTTGCTATTAATTTGAACAACAGTAGATAGTATGTAATTTGACAAATATATGCTGCTAAATTACAGATGTTTACTGTAGCTGTAAAAACAGTATCTAGCTGTTTATTTCAGCAACAACAAGACACCGTTAAATTTACAGTAACATGCTGGCAACCCTGCTACCATTTCTTTACTGTATTATGATGAGAAAATCTTTAACAGTGTACAGACAGACGAAAAGATGGACAAACAGAAAAACTAGATGTAAACTACTAGGCACATGATCTGTCCTCTGCCCTCCAGTTTTTAAATGTTACAATTAAAGTAATACATTCTAAATGATATTTAGAATGTGGAATCATTGTGAATTCATTGTCTGTATATGTGCCCTGAAAAGCACCTTCAAAACAAAACTTATTGGTAAATTATAAATACTACAATTCACACTGAATATGTGATTTTTTTTTTTGTTGTCAGCCTCAATAAGGCCTATGATGACATATTAGACATGACATTACACCATATATAAAAGCTTCACCTTTATCTTTCCCATCTGTAAATTGCAGACATGAAAACTCCAGGGTATCATGAACAAACACCCCCACTGGAACTTCCTCTCGTGCCTCTTAGTTCGTGATCACATTAATTATTAATGTTCACTATTCAGGTCTGTTTGTTTTAAGATATTTTAAGTTTGGGATTAGGTGTTGCTAGAATGACTGGCAGAGATTTTTCCAACACAGATCTTGCTAATAGTCCTTAGGGCCTGCTCTCCTTCACAACAAACACAAACACATTTGTTATTCAAAGGTTAAACTAAATAGACTTTCCATGTGGTCAAGACTAATGGCTGTTTAAGAAATGGCATCTGGATATAACTTACTCATAATCAGAATGTGACTGTGTTTGGGCCTGTTCAACTGAGTGGTAATTAAGTGAAAGGAACTGAACAGTGCTGTGATTCATCAGACTGAACAATACTTCATATTTAAACATTCATTTTCATCCGTCAAAATGCTTTTCATCTTTTGGAAATGACTTGAATCATCTCAAGAAATAGAGAGTGCCAGAGGAGAGAAAGGCATTGGGAAGCAGGAGACCAAAAATAAAACAAAAATAAAAACATCACCCATGTCTCCCGAACCGCTGTCTCATTATTTTTTTCAAAGATTTTTCCTGTCTGTGAAAATCAGTGGAATAATGGGTGTAAGCATGTCTGTCATTATGATTGTTGACATTTTATCACTATAGTTGTCAAAATTAACGTATTAATCCATGCGTTTAATTAAAAAAGCGTTAATCCAGCATAAACACTGGTTGGAAGGGCTGAATCTTTGCGACGTGAAAAGAGCTCTTAACACTATTTGATGTATTTTAAATACCACAAATTAGGTGTTAACTAATTAAAATGCACAGCAGGGTGAATAGGATAAACAAAATAACTATATTATTTCAAAGTTTAAGACCTTTTTTTGTAAGCATTTCAGTTAAGTTGCTGTATTTTTGTATTTTGTCAATATTTATTTGCAGTGTTATGTATTCCAATAACGCCAAAAGAATTCAAAGATGTATTGCCTTGGACAAAATAAATTAATTATCAGTGAAACTATGTCCCTCTCCTTGGTGCAGTCATTTATTCTAAATATATACTTGAAACTAGTAGCATAGAAAACATGCACATTGAGGCATAGTTCCCCTTCTGTCACTCACTCGACATTGTGTCGATTGTAGTGACACAAGGGGCTTCTTTTGGGAGCCTCGGATACCTCTGAATATGAAAAAGGCCAATGCCAAATTGGTGAACAGAATTTGCATGTCCCGCCCCCGGACATACGGGTATAAACAGCGGGATGTGCCTCTATTCAGCCAGATTCTTTCTGCAGTTGTGTGTGTTCAGCGAGCTGAAAAACCTCTAAGAGAGCTTTTCTTTAAAAATAATTTAAATAAATAATTATGAGAAGTGCCCTTTTTTCCACTTGAGCCCCTGCCCCCCAAAATGTCTGTGCACATCCCTGGCATATAGCATTTGTGGCATAATATTGATTACCGCAGTACCACAGTCCCTCCTTTTCTTAAATTAAAAAAAGAATAAATGAGGTTACAGTGAGGCACTTACAATGGAAGTAAATGGGGGCCAAATTTGTATCATTAAAATAATCACTGTTTTAAAAGTATAGCCACAAAACATAAAGGATAAACATGGTTTTAATGAGATAAAATCACTTACTAACTTTTCTGTGTAAAGTTGTAGCCAGTTTTACAACTTTGTTACCATGACTATGTAATGTCAACAAACCCTAAAACCTTTAGACAACTGTAAAAATTTAAATTTTAACAAATTAACAGCTCAAATAATATACACGTATTTTAATACAATTATAAGCTTCAAATTTCTGTTTAAACCTTTCAAAAATTGACCTCAGTCATTGTCCCAATTCACTTCCATTGTAAGTGCCTCACTGTAACCTTTTTTTAAAGAAAAGAAGGGATGAGTCTTTTTATTTATTTATGTGGTAATCAATATTATGCCACACATGCTGTCGATTGAGCTTAACTTGTATTGAACCTGGAATATTCTTTTAAAAGGCTGCTGTTATGCTGTACACATTTCTTCAGGTAGATGTGGTTCTAAATATAACTAATATCATTAAATATTCTTCTTTGTAAGAGAGGATCTAACTCCATTAAAATGGTATCTTTTACAAAATGGTGTGAGAGACAAACACATAGGCTACATTAACTTCTTACTGACACATTTGTTATCTTCCTACTTGTCAATGGAGTCATGATTTTTACCTTAAGGAAAAATACATTTTTTAAGGAGACATCTCGCTGTTTTCTGTTTGGTCACATGCTTTGGGTTGATACACTCAGTCTTATTAGGAGTTTAGTGTTGTATTTATATGACATTAGTAGGCTTTCTATGTTGAAAAATGTCTGTCTCTTCCTTCTCATTGCTGTATCATCCCTCATTCAGGTTTCTATCCTGAATCTGGCTTTGATGTCACTAGAAAGATATGTGGCCATCTGCTTCCCTCTCAGACATGCAGATATCACGACTTACGGAAGAACTCACATGGCCATTGGTGTTGTTTGGATGATTGGTTTAATTCAGTCCTTTTCTGAAATGATTATTTTCTATGCCATTGATTCCACAAACACAGCAATGAATGTGTTCTGTTCAAGAACCACTCTATTCAGGCTGCAGATATATACGAAACTCGATATTGCCTTTACATGTGTATTTTTTGTGTCTGTGTGTTTTATTATTATCTTTACTTATGCATCTATAGCAATTGTGGCTAAATCAGCCTCCGGTGATAAGGTGTCAGCCAAAAAAGCCAACAAGACTGTACTGTTACATCTAATACAAATGGGACTTTGTGCTGCATCCATTTTAATTGGAGTTATCCAAGATGCCATTTTTGTTTATACCGACTATATGACTACATTAAATGTAATGTATTTTTGCTTTTTGGTGTTTATAATTTTTCCAAGGTGTCTAAGTCCTCTTATATACGGCCTGAGAGACCAAGCTTTTAGTTGTTTGTTTAAATACTACTTCACATGTGGTAAAGGCAAACTCAAACCAGTTGGCATAGAAGGACGCGTTTAGTAACAGGATTTGGAAAAATAGCACTTGTTTTGTTCTGATTTTCTACTTTCATTTTCTGAAATAAAAAGGTCACTCTCTATAATTGTGAAAAAATTAGTAACTTGATTTGATAAGCAATTGATGTTTAACCAAATTAAAACAAATGACCTGTGTCAAAACAAGCAATCGTGTATTTTACAATGTTTTAAACCTGTGTTTTTAGTTTGTTTGCTTGACTTTTATTGAGGTAATTCATTTGCTGCCTCACTCACAATAAAACAATGAGAGGAACAAAGTAGTCTCATTACTGATCACTTGATCAAACTTTAATTTGCTGCTGACAACACATCTGGTTGCTGAAAAAAATGGTCATTACAGAAAACTGATCAGACATAATAATAAAAGGTCATGAGCCAGTGTGGCCATTTTATTAATTTGTATTGTGATTAACAATTTTGTTAGACCTGTATGCCTTTTCTTCTGCTGTTGAACACAAAAAGAGATGTTAGACAGTAATTTAGTCTAACACAATTCACTTTCATTCCATTTTTTTCATACATTTTGGAACACTGTGAGTAAATGGTGGTAGAATTGTTATTTTTGGGTTATTATACTTTTAAGTTTTATAGTTTCAAACAAGCTCTGACTGCAGAAGTGATTTGATTGAGGATACCTCACATTTTCCATCAATTAGGCAATGAGTATAAACTTCTGTGAAGTCACATGTTATGAAAGCAGCTAATATTGTTCTTGCTAAGTCCCAGAGAGGTCATTTGAAGTGCTACACAGAGGTAACCTGAAAGTTTGGACTCTCTTTTTAAGAAAGGTAGAGGTGAAATCAATAAACTAGATCACTATTTACATTTATGCATTTGGCAGATGCTTTTATCCAAAGCGACTTACAGTGCACTTATTACAGGGACAGTCCCCCGGAGCAACCTGGAGTTAAGTGCCTTACTCAAGGACACAATGGTGGTGACTGTGGGGCTTGAACCAGCGTCCATCTAATTACCAGATTACCAGTTATGTGCTTAGACCACTACACCACCACCACTCCAGTTATTTCCTAGTTAGTTCACTCCACTTTAGGCCCTGTTGACTGTGTGATGATCAACTTCATTCACAATACTCACTGACAGGAAAACGTCTAGGTTACGAATGTAACCTCCGTTCCCCCGATGGAGGGAACGAGACGTTGTGTCGGAGAAGCGACATTAGGGGTCTCTCTTGAGCCACTGAATATACCTCTGATCTATGAAAAAAAGCCAATGAGAAGTTGGCAGTCAGTATTTGCATATCCCGCCCCGGACATACGGGTATAAAGGCGAGGCAAATACTAGAGTTCATTCAGGATTTTTCTGAGGAGCCGGAAATGGTCCGGCCACTACAGCGGCTCGGCTCAGCGAGGTGGCCGGGAAGGACACAATGTCTCGTTCCCTCCATCGGGGAATGGAGGTTACATTCGTAACCTAGACGTTCCCCTTCTGTCGCTCTCTCCACGTTGTGTCGGAGAAGCAACACTAGGGGTCCAATTTAAATTACGCCATGCGCTGAGCCGTGTACGTGGTCTGACACAGGAGCGGGCAGGTGTTTTTTACGTGCCAGAAGACCAGCTGTATCAGACTACACGTACCCTTCCCCAATGCCCCACAAAAGTCGTCGGAATCCTTTTGGTTACCCTGACAGGGGAACAAGCGACGCTTGCCAACCTGGGGAACGGGCCAAGCCTGGCTGGGCCTCTTTTCTCTCTATGTTTCTCGCATAGTGCAATAGACAGCCGGGGCCCTTACACGCACTGAGGGAAGGAGGTCTTACCCAGCTCTACGTGTGGTCCAGATAGGTATGCAAAGCACGTACCTGACACAGCAACGACGGGGCTGGGTCTGCCTCCTTCCGGGGCAGCGCTTGCAGGTTCACTACCTGGTCTCTGAAGGGCGTGGTAGGAACCTTGGGCACGTAGCCCGGTCGTGGTCTTAGGATCACATGAGTGTCTGCTGGACCGAAATCCAGGCAAGTGTCGCTGACAGAGAACGCTTGCAGGTCCCCGACCCTCTTGATGGAGGCGAGCGCGATCAGCAGGGCAGTCTTAAGAGAGAGGGCCCTGAGTCCAACTGATTCTAGCGGCTCAAAGGGAGGTCTCTGGAGGCCTGCCAGGCATACCGAGAGGTCCCAGGAGGGGAACAGGCTTGGCCGGGTGGGATTGAACCTCCGGGCGCCTCTTAGGAACCTGATGATTAAGTCGTGCTTACCAAGGGACTTGCCATCTACTGCGTCGTGGTGGGCCGCGATAGCAGCAACATACACCTTCAAGGTGGACGGGGACAGCCTCCCCTCCAACCTCTCCTGCAGGAATAGGAGCACTGACCTAACTGCGCACCTCTGTGGGTCTTCAGCCCGGGAAGAACACCAATTCGCGAACAAGCGCCACTTCAGGGCGTAGAGCTGCCTGGTGGAAGGGGCTCTGGCTTGGTTGATTGTGTCTACGACAGTAGGTGGTAGGCCAGCTAGATCTTCCACGTCCCGTCCAGGGACCAGACGCGGAGTTTCCAGAGGTCTGGACGCGGATGCCAGAGCGTGCCCTGCCCCTGAGAAAGAAGGTCCTTCCTCAGGGGAATTCGCCAGGGAGGGGCTGTAGCGAGGAGTACAAGGTCCGAGAACCAGGCCCGGGTGGGCCAGTATGGAGCCACTAGTGTGACTTGCTCCTCGTCCTCCCTGACCTTGCACAGCACCTGTGCAAGAAGGCTCACTGGGGGAAATGCGTACTTGCGCAGCCCCGTGGGCCAGCTGTGTGCCAGCGCGTCTGCCCCGAGGGGAGCCTCTGTTCGGCCATACCAGAGCGGGCAGTGGGAGGTCTCTCGGGAGGCAAGCAGGTCTACCTGAGCCTTGCCGAATCGTTCCCAAATCAGCTGGACCGACTGGGGGTGAAGACTCCACTCTTCACTGGGCAAGCGTTGTCGTGACAGCGCGTCCGCTACCACATTGAGTTTGCCGGGGATGTGAGTGGCACGCAGCGACCTGAGCCGCTGCTCGCTCCAAAGGAGGAGACGACGGGCGAGTCGTGACATGTGGCGGGAGCGTACGCCGCCTTGGCGATTTATGTACGCTACCGCAGTGGTGCTGTCTGACCTGATCAGGACATGTTTGTCTCAAATTAACGGGAGGAACTGTCGCAGGGTAAAGAAAACAGTCAACAACTCTAGGCAATTGATATGCCAGTGCAGCGGGCCCCTCTCCAAAGGCCCGCAGCTGCCTGCCCGTTGCAAACGGCGCCCCAACCCGATTTGGAGGCGTCGGTAGTGACCAGGACACGTCGGGACACCTGCTGCAGGGGCACTCCTGCCCGTAAAAAGCAGAGGTCTGTCCAGGGTTTGAGTGTTTGGCAGCATGCGGGGGGAATTATCACGCGGTGCGTGCCGTGGCGCCATGCTCGTCTCGGGACTCGAGTCTGAAGCCAGTGCTGAAGCGGTCTCATATACATCAACCCCAGATGCTCCGCGATTTCGTGGAGGAGACTCTGCTGGCATGCAGTTCGCCGTTCACTGTGGGCGTTGTTGAGGAGGACCCTGCCCCTCCTCCCACAGTGGTGACCCTCCAGTCGTCCATGGCTCATCCTTTCACGCCTGCCCAACCTGCCAGCAAGCCAACCCCCACGCTTGCCTTGGTCAACGAGCCAGAGCTGCCAACTTCATCCACCCGGAGGAGGAGAAGAAAGGCTTCCGCTCCCCAGCCCACGCCTGCCACGGTCTGCGAGCCAGAGCCCACGCCTGCCAAGGTCTGCGAGCCAGAGCCCACGCCTGCCACGGTCTGCGAGCCAGAGCTCACGCCTGCCACGGTCAGCGAGCCTGAGCCCACGCCAGCCACGGTCAGCGAGCCTGAGCACACGCCAGCCACGGTCAGGGAGCCTGAGCACACGCCAGCCACGGTCAACGAGCCTGAGCCCACGCCAGCCGCGGTCAGTGATCCAGCATTGCCAGTCTCGTCCGCCCGGAGGAGGAGGAGAAAAGGAAAGACGTCTGCTCTCCAGCCTCTGCCTACCACGGCCAACCAGCCAATGCCCCGAACGTCAGTGAGCCAGCGCCTGTAGCCTCCACCGTCCCAGAGCCAGCGCCTGTAGCCTCGACCGTCCCAGAGCCAGCTCCTGTAGTCTCGACCGTCCCAGAGCCAGCGCCTGTAGCCTCGACCGTCCCAGAGCCAGCGCCTGTAGCCATGACTGTCCAAGAGCCAGCGCATCTCGAGCCACCTGAGCCTTCCAGGGCTCCGCCTCTCGAGCCTTCCAGGGCTCCACCTCTTGAGCCTCCCAGGCCTCCGCCTCTCGTGCCTCCCAGGGCTCCGACTCCCGAGCCATCCAGGGCTCCGCCCCTTGAGCCTTCCTCGGCTTCAATTCCTGAGCCTTCCAGGGCTCCGCCTCTCGAGCCTCCCAGGGCTCCGCCTCCCGAGCTTCCCAGGGCTCCACCTCCCGAACCACCCAGGGCTCCGTCCCTCGAGCCTCCCAAGGCTTCAATTCCTGAGCCTTCCACGGCTCCACCTCCTGAGCCTCCCAGGGCTCCGCCTCCCGAGCCATCCAGGGCTCCGCCTCTCGAGCCACCTGAGCCTCCCAGGGCTCCGCCTCTCGAGCCTCCCAGGGCTCCGCCTCCTGAGCCTCCCAGGGCTTCATCTCTCCAGCCATCCAGGGCTCCGCCTCCCGAGCCTCCTACGGCTCCGCCTCCCGAGCCTCCCAGGGCTCCACCTCCTGAGCCTCCCTCAGCTCCGTCTCCAGAGCCTCTCTCGGCTCTGCCTCCCCAGCCTCCCTCAGCTCCGCCTCCTGAGCCCCCCATGGCTCCGCCTCCTGAGCCTCTCTCGGCTCTGCCTCCAGAGCCTTCCATGGTTCCGCCTCCCACGGCTCCGTCTCCTGAGTCGCCCTCGGCTCCGCCTCCTGAGCCTCCCACGGCTCCTACTCCAGAGCCTTCTACGGTTCCACCTCCTGAGCCACCCAGCTGGCTCTACCACCTGGGTCTTCCACGGCTCCGTCCTCCATGGCTCCGCAACCAGAAACTTCAATGGCTCTGCCTACCTCGGCTCCGCCCTCGGAGTTCCCCATGGCTGTGGTCCTGAGGCCGACTCCCAGACCTCCCAAACCTGTCCTGTGGCTGACTCCCAGGCCTCCAGACCCTGTCCTTGCCCTGTGGCCAGCTCCCAGGGCCCCTGAACCTGTCCCTGTCCTGTGACCGCCTCCCAGGCCTCCTGAACCTGTCCCTGTCCTTTGGCCGCCTCACAGGCCCCCTGAACCTGTCCCTGTCCTGTGGCCGCCTCCCAGGCCTCCTGAACCTGTCCCTGTCCTGTGGCTGCCTCCCAGGCCTCCTGAACCTGTCACTGCCCTGTGGCCAGCTCCCAGGCCACCTGACCCAGTCCCCGTCTTGTGCTCCCCGTGGACTGCCTGTCTGCTCCCTGTGCCCCCTTGGACTGCCTTCTGTGCCCCCTTGGACTTCATGTCTGCCCCCCGTGGCCCCTTGGACTGCCTTCTTGGCCTCTGTGCCCCCCTGGACTCCCTGTCTTCCCCTGTGGCCCCTTGTACTGCCATCTTGCCCTCTGTGCCCCCCTGGACTGTCTGTTTGCCCCTTGTGCCCCCCTGTACTGTCTGTTTGCCCCTTGTGCCCCCTTGGACTGTCTGTTTGCCCCTTGTGCTCCCTTGGACTGTTTGTTTTCCCCTTGTGCCCTCTTTGGTCTGCCTGCCCCCCCTCACTCCTTGGACGATTTTTTTTTTTGGGGGGTATTTTTTATTTTTTTTTGCAGCGTCTGGAAGCCGCTCATTTGAGTGGGGGTTATGTCACGATTCCCGTGTTGTCTGCCCTGTGTTTCACTAGTCTTTGTCAAAAAATTCCCTTGATTCCCGGTCCTCATCACTCTGTCATTGTTCGCACCTGATTGTCGTTTGTGATCATCCTGTGTCTGTGTATTTAAACCCTGTTTGTTCCCCGTTCCTTGTCGATCGTTGAATGTGAATGTTATGGTTGTTTCTTGATGTTTCGCCTGCCCGTGGATGTTTTGTTTGTTCCCAGTGTTGTTTTATTTTTAGTTATCTTGTTCACTTCCTACTGATTTATAATAAAGAACCCGCAAGTAGATCCCCACTCCTCGTCTGCATCCGTAACAGATATCATCTTGGTGAAAGCTATAGTGACATTTAGTTTGTGTTTCATGGTTAGTGTTCATGATGTTTCTGACCAACACCTCTGTTCTTTATCATCTCACATCAGCCTTCACTTGCCTGTCTAATGAGAAGTCAAATAAAAAAAATCAACATTTGAAGCAATATTAAATGTATAATTGTGCCAGGATTGAGCACTATACTTTTTAATTTAAAAAACTAACAACAACAACAACAACAACCTGTACACAGTAAAATAACAGTATAGCACTGCATTGTGGGTTATAATGGTGAAATACACATAAGCCTTTGCGCTTGAATAAGTATGTATGCTTTGGCAATGCATTGTGGCTACAATGTTTTTAACATTAATAATAATAAACATATATACAAAAGTTTTTATTCAGACTTAATCGAAGTCTTAGTTTAATTAGTGTTGCTATTTTGTTACCAATAGTTGTGTTTTGTTTGAAGTTTTCTTGAGATGGCACCTTGGATCTTCATTATTATTATATTATGTTCGTCCAGCCAGTAAATTTATGTTTGGAAGACAAAACCTAAGGTCAGACTGAATATCTGAATACCTTGCAAATGTCAATATATGTGGCAATAGTGATGAAAAAGCCAAAACAGTAAAGGGTATTTCAGTATAATGATATCAGTAAATTGAGTGTTTGATGTTTTTGATGACCTTACAGCATGACTCGAGTTGTTATCAAGACACACACAGAAATCAACTCTCGGCATACAAAATGCAACAGTGGTGACAATTAACAAACATGTTTTTATGTAAAAAGGTAAAAGCTGAACATTACAATACAAGCAACTTTGACTACAACAAAATCAACACCAAAATAAACCAGTAAATAGTAAAAACAATAGAATTTCAACATGCCGAAGAGCATGCTGGGAACATTGCTATTAATTTCAACAACAGTAGATAGTATGTAATTTGACAGCTATATGCTGCTAAATTACAGATGTTTACTGTAGCTGTAAAAACAGTATCTAGCTGTTTATTTCAGCAACAGCAAGACACCGTTAAATTTACAGTAACATGCTGGCAACCCTGCTACCAGTTCTTTACTGTATTATGATGAGAAAATCTTTAACAGTGTACAGACAGACGAACAGATGGACAAACAGAAAAACTAGATGTAAACTACTAGGCACATGATCTGTCCTCTGCCCTCCAGTTTTTAAATGTTACAATTAAAGTAATACATTCTAAATGATATTTAGAATGTGGAATCATTGTGAATTCATTGTCTGTATATGTGCCCTGAAAAGCACCTTCAAAACAAAACTTATTGGTAAATTATCCATCCATCCATCGTCAACCACTTATCCTGTGTACAGGGTCGCGGGGGGCTGGAGCCTATCCCAGCTATTGGGCGAAAGGCAGGGGACACCCTGGACAGGTCGCCAGTCCATCGCAGGGCCACACATAGACAGACATACACTCACACTCACCTCCACATCCACACCTAGGGCAATTTTTTTTGGAGACACCAATTAACCTAGCCTGCATGTCTTTTTGGATGGTGGGAGGAAGCCGGAGTATCCGGAGAGAACCCACGCAGACACGGGGAGAATATGCAAACTCCACACAGAAAGGCCAGGGCAACCAGGGTTTGAACCCACAACCTTCTTGCTGTGAGGCGACAGTGCTAACCACTGCACCACCGTGCCGCCCTTATTTGGTAAATTATAAATACTACAATTCACACTGAATATGTGATTTTTTTTTTTTTGTTGTCAGCCTCAATAAGGCCTATGATGACATATTAGACATGACATTACACCATATATAAAAGCTTCACCTTTATCTTTCCCATCTGTAAATTGCAGACATGAAAACTCCAGGGTATCATGAACAAACACCCCCACTGGAACTTCCTCTCGTGCCTCTTAGTTCGTGATCACATTAATTATTAATGTTCACTATTCAGGTCTGTTTGTTTTAAGATATTTTAAGTTTGGGATTAGGTGTTGCTAGAATGACTGGCAGAGATTTTTCCAACACAGATCTTGCTAATAGTCCTTAGGGCCTGCTCTCCTTCACAACAAACACAAACACATTTGTTATTCAAAGGTTAAACTAAACAGACTTTCCATGTGGTCAAGACTAATGGCTGTTTAAGAAATGGCATCTGGATATAACTTACTCATAATCAGAATGTGACTGTATTTGGGCCTGTTCAACTGAGTGGTAATTCAGTGAAAGGAACTGAACAGTGCTGTGATTCATCAGACTGAACAAGACTTCATATTTAAAGATTCATTTCCATCCGTCAAAATTCTTTTCATATTTTGGAAATGACTTGAATCATTTTAGTCTTTCATATCACTCTTTGGGGTTTAGTTCAGTAGATACAAATAATTAATTAGCTAATGCCCAAATCATGACACATTTAATGAAAAGCATGTAACACTTTGTAACATTGAGGCAGTTTGTAAAAACTAGTTTTGCACAAATTGTTTAATGTGGTACCAACATATTAGTCACTGAATGTAGTGCTATTCATGTCATAGATGACAGAGGGTTAATCATGCAACTGACCATACCTGTAAAACAGGATATGCTCTTGAATCATATCTATCTGGTTTTGGCCTTCCTGAAAGATGTGTTTTTTAAATAAAGTATGCAGAACTTAATGCACTCATTGTTGATTATATTGATAATATAATGCTTGAAACTGAATGCTTGATGACTTAAGTCTGTAACTTAAACAGTTATGGGGGGAGGGGGGCTACATGGCATGATGTGGTAACATGGTAGGATCACTGACTTGGCCATGTTAGGCATGGATGCTGACTCATTGTCCGTGGCAGGCGTGAGCGCTGAACCATGGAGTAGAGGCAGGCCTGGACCATGGAGCAAAGGCTTGCTTGTGACATGGAGCAGTCTGGGGCTTGGCTGTGACATGGCATGGAGCAGGCCGAGGCATTGCTGTGACATGACCTGGAGCGGACTCAGATGTGGATGTGACATGGCATGGAGCAGGCTGAGGCTTTGCCATGACATGGAGCAAGCTCAGGATCTTGGGTAGAAGGTGGCACAAGCTTAGTGGCCATGACGGGGGACCCTGGCTCGGCGGCCATGACATGCGACCCTGGCTCATTATCCACCTCCCCCACAGTGAAAGTTGAACCACTTATCCGCAGGGCAAGTTCGATATATTGAGCCAGATTGAAGGTACTCCAACTGCCAGTGCACCAGCTCATGCAAGCCTGCATGAAAAAAAAAATGTGTTGGAGGGCGATATCATTAAATCCAACCCTGTAGGCCAGAGCGCAGAAGTCCTCCACATTCTATGGAATGCCTTCTTTGACATAGACATATTAGTAGATCTGCTGGGTTCATTTTGGTGGTCAGGTGTTCTGTAATGTATGCTGGCAATGACAGGCAGACAAAGACGATGAAGAGTAAGAACCCAAATGCAGTTTATTCCTTATACATGTAGTTAACCCAAGAAACATGACCAGACCAGACTAACACAAACAAACATATAAACAATACCTGACCCAGACACATCTTCTTCTTCTTCTTCTTCTTCTTGTTTAATGGCGATTAACTCCTAAGGAGCATCATCGCCACCTACTGTACTGGATAGCAAATTAACCTTGGGTGATAAGTCTGAAGTTTAAAACTGTTTCCTCTTCCTTCCTACCAATGGACCATTGACTAACTATCTATATCATCCCACACACATCACCAATATTTATAGTACCTGCAATAGAAGTTTCATTGAGTTTCATCCGGCGCTGCGTGTTCAGCTCCTCCGTCCACACTCAGCCCCCATGGCGGGTTCAACTTTACAGACATATTATATTCTAAAACCCAAACCTGAATCATATATAAACGCAATTAGTGCTCTATATATCTGTCTGTTCAATAAACCTTTTCCTAGAATATCCTCATTCTTCATTCTATCCTCTCCATTTTCCAAATGACTGAGTAATACACCCCGAAAAATATTATACTTACTACAAATAAATAAAACATGACATACATTTTCAGATACACCACACACATCACATAATCCATTATCATGTAACCCCATAATTGCCAGTGTTGAGTTTAACCCTGTATGTCCCAGTCTTAACCTAGACAGCAATACCTCTTCTTTCCTATTTCCTCCCTGACAGTTTATCCTCCCTACTGTCTGTGTGATACTATAACACCATCTCCCTTTGCTACTACTATCCCATCTAATTTGCCACTTATTCATTAACTTTCTCTTTAAAATCGATTTTGCCTCCTTTTTCCCCATAGGTACTCTAACATCTCCCTCCCTCTTGTCTAGTGCTTTTTTTGCTAGTTTATCAGCAACTTCATTACCAGATACCCCAACATGTGCTGGTACCCAACAAAAATACACCACTACTCCAACCTCTTTCAGTCTGTATAATGATACATATACTTCCATTAATAAATCTTCTCTGTCTGATCTTGCATGTACTATACTACTTAAAACTGAAGAAGAATCTGAACATATTACTACTTTATTTGGTCTGACTTGTTCAACCCACTGTAGTCCTATTATTATAGCTGTTAGCTCTGCAGTGTACACGGACATCTCATCAGTCAACCTCAAACTAATCTGTTTTTTAAAATGTGGAATATATACTCCTAATCCATCCTTTTGACTGATAGGTTCCTTTGAACCATCTGTAAATATTTGTAACACTGAATAAAATGTGTTATTTAAAAAAGCATTAATCTCATTTCCAATGTACTCCTCTTTGGACTTGTTTAGTAAACTCAAATCTACAAGCGGTTCAGGGACTTTCCATGGTGGAGTATCAGTAAGTGGTATATTGGGACAGAAGATCCTATTGTCCATGCAACATTCCTTGGCCCATACTCTGCTCTTCCATCCAAAACTGTGTCCTCCATCATATGAGTATTCCCAGCACTCCTCCAATACTTTGCGAGTAAGGTGATTATTTGCTGATTGTTGAAGATTTACCCAGTATGTAATGCCAGTTTTTCCCTTCTAATATCTAGAGGCATCTCTCCCATTTCTACTCCAATTGCATCCACAGGGGATGTTTTAACTGCTCCACAACATATTCTTAATGCTTTGGATTGGATTATATCTAATTTCTTCAGTAAAGACTTGGATGCCGAACCATACACAATACATCCATAATCAAAGCAAGAACGATGCTTGATACATGCACAACAATGCACTACGGCTAGTTCCCCAGTTGTGACTAGCAACCGTACGCATGCAATTTAAGATTTTTTTACACTTTGACTCAATTTTACTGATATGACAATTCCATGTTAATTTTCCATCAAACCATAATCCAAGATATTTAAAAACAGGTACTCTTTCCAATGTTTGAACATACAACTTCAGATCTAAATGTTCATTCCTCCTGTTCTTTGTGAATAGCATATATTGTGTTTTTGAGACTGAAAACTTTAGACCCCAATCCAATGACCATTCTTCCACTTCTTTAATTGACTCCTGTATACCTTTAACCACATTTTTAATATTACGGCCTCTCTTCCATAATGCTCCGTTATCTGCATAAAGAGCCAATCCTATTCCTGGTCTGTTAACTTTATCAAAAACATCATTGATCATTAAATTAAACAATAATGGGCTAATTGCACTACCCTGTGGAGTTCCATTTAGAATGTTATAAGGAGCTGATAATTCTTCCCCAATTTTCACCTGAAAAGTGCATTCAAATAGGAAATCTAAAACCCAATTATAAAATTTGCCACCTATTCCAATTTTATTCAGTTTAATTAGCAAACCTTCCCTCCACAAAGTGTCATAAACCTTTTCTATGTCAAAGAAGACTGCAATCATGTACTCTTTCATTACAAATGCTTTTTTAACTTCATTTTCAAACAATACTAAAGCATCTGCCGTAGACCTACTTTTCCTAAAACCACTTTGAAATGTCGATAACAATTCTCTTTTCTCTAAAATGTAATTCATTCGCCTCACAATCATTTTTTCCATTAATTTACATAATGTAGAGGTAAGAGCAATGGGTCTATAATTACTAGATTTTGTTATATCTTTCCCAGGCTTAGCAAGAGGGAGCACAATTGCCGTTTTCCATTGTTTAGGAAGGATACCCTCATTCCATATATAATTATATAAATCCAGTAATATTTCTAATGCTTTTGGTGATAATTTCTTTAAGATTCTATAACTTATCATATCTTTTCCTGGTGTGGTACTCTTTGAGTTATTAATTGCTGTTTTTAATTCCAAATAACTAAACTCATCATCCAAAATATTATTAAAATCTTGTTTTTTCTTGCAAACATCTCCATAGATATTCTTAATTTGCTGACGTCTTGTTAAAAATGTATCATCTAAATTTTCAATGCTATGAGCTTTAGCAAATGTTTGAGCCAACATAGTAGCCTTATCTTTATCTGTGATAGCTACCTTCCCATTTTCCTCCATTACAGGTATTTTTTTAAAGCTGTTAATTCCATTCATATTTTTTAATCATAAGCCAGACTGCATTTATTTTGGTTTCCCTCCCTATTGTATCGCAAACGTTTTGCCATGCTGTCCTTTTTGTACTTTTAATAATCTTTTTAACATAAGCCCTTTTTCTTTGATAATCTATGACTGCTTCTGGAGTGAGTGTTCTTTTTAAAAACTGAAATGCTTTATTCCTCACTCTGATTGCTGCCGAGCACTCCTCTGACCACCATGGCACATTCTTTCTTGTATTTATACCACTTGATTGTGGGATAGACTGAGAGGCTGCAAAATAAATGCCACTCACTACTTTATTATATCTGTCATCAATGCTACCCTCTACTGACAGATTTTTGAATTGTTCTTCACATAACATTTGAAGTTTTCCCCAATCTGCTTTCTTATATATCCATCTTACACCATATTTACATTTTTGTAGTTGAATCTTATTTTGAATTACACATGTCACTGGAAAATGATCAATTCCTATATTATCCTTAGATACTGACCATATACATTTACCAGCTAATGATGCTGAAACTATTGTGATATCCAGACATGACATTCTACCACTTGCTATGTCTATTCTTGTTGGATTGCCATCATTTAAACATACTAACGAGTTATCGTCCATGAACTCTTCTATTATTTCTCCATTTTTATCTGTACTCCTGCTACCCCAAATACAATTGTAAGCATTAAAATCACCACATATAATCATTTTGTTTGCCTTTTCTCCCATGACACTTTTCAGGATATCTATTGTTAATTCTGCACATGGATTATAGAAATTTAACACTCTGATTACCCTGTGTACCCATTAATTCTATACATATGCTCTCTGCATTACCTTCATTATTTATTTGTCTATATATCACATTTTCTTTTATGAGTGTTGCACATCCTCCACCTCTACCATTAATCCTGTCCTTCCTTATTACCTCATAGCCGTTCATCCTAAAATCTAATGACTTGCATAACCATGTTTCTTGTATACAAATGATATCAGGAGATTTACTCATCTTCAATATACTTTTTAAACTCCTGTCCATTAGTGATTAAGCTTCTGGCATTCCAATGAAGCAACAGGAAAGACATGATAATGTTATATATCATTTCATTGAGATGCATCATAATTTGCTGTTATACCACCTTCTGTTCTCCCTTCTTTAGACTGTAGAATCTTGTGAACTTGTTCTGCTGATATACCGATGCAGTTCAAGAACTTGTTTGCACAATCTACCACAATTTTTATTTGATCAGATCTTCTTTATACCTGCCCAGTGCCATTCACCACTGCACAGATAAATGCCACAAAATCAGTTTTGCTCATGTTAATGTTGTCATTTGAGTCATTCTTTAACAAGTTCAGCTGTTCCATTGACTTGTCAATCTGAGAGGTTTGTTCCGGTCCAATATGTATTCTTGTATCATCTACATGTTTCACTCTACGAGCTGCTTCTGCATATGTTACATTCTGTGTGGATTTTACCTTTTGGATTTCACGAGCCTGTTGCTGTACTGGACAACCTGCATATGCAGCGCTGTGTTCTCCCCCACAGTTGCAACACTTGATCTCAGCTCCTTCTTGACACTTCCCGTATTCATGCTCCCCTCCACATTTTGCACAACGCATTTTCCCTTTGCAAACAGCAGCAGTATGACCTATGCGCTGACACTTATAACAACGCAAAGGAGGGGGTACATACTCCCGTACCACATAACTGATGAAACCTAGTTTCACCTTGACTGGTAGATTGCGGTCTTCAAATAGTAACAGCACAGAAAGACTATCACACTTTTCATTATCTTTCCATGTCGTCAATCTTCTAGCCAAAGCAACTTTGCCTCCAATCAAGTTTCCTTTTACTATCTATTCCAGCACAACTTATTTTACCACCAGCTAGTGTTTTCAGTTTTAGAATCTTTGCTTTCTGATTTTCATCCTTACACTTAATCAAGACTCTTCCATTGCTCAGACATGTTGCCCCTTTCACTGATCCCACTTCTTTTTCTATCGTTTTTGATAGTTTAACAGGATGCATGTATTGCTCTGCTTGTTTGACAAATGTGACCATAACTTTTATTTCCTTTTCCTCACTGTTTCTCATCATCCTTTGCCCTGAATCCCTGGTTTTACTTGTACATAGTTTCTCATATTCAGACTCATCACCCATGTTAATTCCTTTTATTATATCGCACTTCTTGGAACTCCATATCTTGATTACCATCATCCGAAGAATCGTCCATTATGTCAACCTACTTCAACTCAAGAACCGTCCCTAATTTGTCCTTTTAGAATCTATTAATTTGTCCTGACGTTCCTTCGCCGCTGCTTCAACGCTCTCTGCTGCAACACGCGAGTACCGTCGTTAGCACCAACCGTCAGGTCATTCGAAGTCATCTGCAGCTAAAATGTCTACAAGCTTCTCCTCCGACCCAGACACAATGGAAACATGAGACTTAAATACATGGACATGGGAAACATAAACCAATGGACAAACAGAACTCTAAACAAGATAACAAGACAATGAGCATAAACCAATGACATGATTATGAACCAATGGGAAACAGACTCAAAGAACATGAGGGAAACAGGATGATCACATGACATGGCAGGGAAACAGGAAATAACATGATATTTTTCAAAATAAAAGACAAACACAAACTATGAACATGAACACATCTAGACAACACAGTTGTGGCCAAATATTACATGAATAATGATCTAATATTGAAATTAAAATAATTAATATTGTAACAGTAATAATAATAATAATAATAATAATAATACAATACTTAAAATAAAAACATAAAATAAAAAAATATTTGTATTAAATATCAAAATTAATACAAAAATAATAAATAAAAAAACGAAAAGCGCATCAATATTCACAAGGCTTGTTGTTATTACTGTTAAAAGGACAAATGGTTGTAATTCTGCGTCGTCCGGCAGGGGGCGTTTTTTTTTTTTTTTTTTATCTCTACCAACTTCCTTGTTCCGACATATGATCAAACATGGCGGCGTACAGAAGAAAATTGTTAGTTGCAGGACTGAGGTTGTGTATAATTTATTTAGCCGTCTCATGTTAAGATTATTTCTTTGCTAAACGTAACTGTAGTGTAGCCTAAATGTGATTTCTGAACAATCATCAATAATGGGACGATAGATTGCCATTTCACACATCTTCTTAGTTGATGTTATAAGATGTTATACTAGTAGATGAAGTAGCCTACTGCTTATACATTTCGAAATTCTCCTAGAGGCATTTCAGTTTAGCCCGGTTTGTTCCAACTTACTTTTCCTGTATGACGTGTTGCCAGATTAAGCTGTTTTTCTTGAATTGAGTGACTTAAGAGGGATAGATTGATATTGTTATTTACACAAACGTTGTTTTCGTGTCTAATGTAGTTGGAAAGCTTCTTTGATGATCAGGAGCCGCCGTAGACTTGCTGTGCTGCCCACAATTATCAGGAAGAACTGGATGACCTTGAGTGTCACAGGTGCTCTGTGTGCTGTCCCTTTCAACCAGGTTGGAACCATGACATTGTGAATGGAAAAATTGTATACTGTTTTATAGTCTCCTTAATTTTTAACTTACATTTTTAATTAAATGTGTATGCTAGTGTTACAGTTGTTATACAATTATTTGAATTTCCTTTCAGTTGCTGTCTGCAAAAAAAATGATTCACAAAAATAAAGAAATTTTGTCATTATTTCCTTTGTGGAACACAAAAAGAGAATATTGAATACTTTTCACACAGCTCTTTTGACAGAATTGGTCACTATAAATTAGAGGTGTAAATCTTCACTGGCCTCATGATTCGCTTTCATTACGATTCAAAGCGTAACAATTCGATTACTAAACTATTCTTGTCCAGGTTGCATCTTGTCCTCAAATTTTTTAACAATACACACACTCAGTATAAAATAGTATTAGGCTAAATTATTAATTTATCTACTTAATAATTAATCAATCCCTAGCCGATAACTAGCGAAAACTATCGTTGGATGGTCCAGCATGGCTACATGAGATATCTGCTTCTTGTGAGAGTGCAAATGTCAGCTTCTCCTTTCTACACTTCAGGTGTAAACTGACACAAATCGCAGGGATTCAGCTTATGAAATCAATCAAGTATCTTGTATGTGCACGGTTCTGACTAGTGAGAGACCAGCAATGAGCAACAGCCAAAGAAATAGAGAGTGCAAGAGGAGAGAAATGCATTGGGAAGCAGGAGACCAAAAATAATAAAAAAATAAAAACATCACCCATGTCTCCCGAACCGCTGTCTCATTATTATTTTCAACGATTTTCCCTGTCTGTGAAAATCAGTGGAATAATGGGCGTGAGCATGTCTGTCATTATGATTGTTGACGTGTTATCACTATAGCTGTCAAAATTAACGTATTAATCCATGCGATTAATTAAAAAAGCGTTAATCCAGCATAAACACTGGTTGGAAGGGCTGAATCTTTGCGATGTGAAAAGAGCTCTTAACACTATTTGATGTATTTTAAATACCACAGAAGTACGCCAAGTCTTAACTATTACCAAAACGCATAATGACACATTTTTGTGTGCAAGCACTTTTCATGTGGAGTTCAATGTGTCACTTGATGCTGGCATTGACACCCTGACACGAATCATGAACATGGCTGCACGATTGCTGTAACAAATCAGTTAGCCACAGGCTGATTAATATTGTGGAGGATGAGATTTAACACTAGAACTACCGGAATTGTAGAACTACTAGAATGGCCATAGCAGTCATTCTGACCATTCATACTAGACTGTACCAAATGTCATTTTTTTCATGTCATATTTACATTCAAAACTTTTATTGAGGTTTTAGAATGAAGCTTCTAATGTCTGTCATTATATTTTATGACGTCATCACCCTAAAAAAAAAAAAAATCCTCGAACAAAATCCTCAATTTGAATAAAATAGAATAATATGGATTAAATGGAGCATGGAGTGCCAAGCGAATGCAGATAGGCCTACATAATACGATATTTTTTGTAATATTTAATAGTGCTAGACTATACAAAATATATATAAATATATTAGCTGCTAGACTGCCCCAGAAGGTGCGTGCCTCGCTTTGTGTCCAGCAAGTTTTTTCTCCACAGTGAAATGTTTTTGAAAGTCTAAATGCCAACAAACATGGTTTGATGCAGAATATTTTGTTAGATAAAAACATAGGAAACATTTTGTTAGATAGGAAATTATTACATCTATCTTTTTTCAAAACATGTTGACTTTTGGACTTTACAACGCTCTGGAGTTATTGGAAGTGTTTGGACAACACAAAACAATCCTGTGCAGACACCACTGGAATCAAAACCATGAATAAATTAATCTGTTATATTAATAACAAACACCAGGACACGAAATTTAAATTCTAATGAATGTGAAAATGGATTAGTTCATCAACAACCACAGAACTTGCTATTGTAGCTAATTACAGATACAAATTTGATTATTTATATTCTGTTATTTTCTTTGTAAAATAAAAACAAATCAATACTATAGCTTATAAAAAACTTCACCAATGTGAATGCGTAGTAAAAACCTTAGACATTTATGAAACACATATAGGCCTAACCCAAAATGGTCAAAAGAGTTCATAAAGAATATGAACTTTCGCTAAACTGATTTAGAAAGCAATATTTGTTTTACTGTGAGCAAAAATATCATGCTGTAAAACTATAATGAAAATATTATGCTGTAAAATCATTATTAACGAATTCTCCTAAAAGTGGGCTCACTTGAACAAGGCATTTGTTTTTTTTGAGGGGGAAACACCGCACATCATTCACTAACGCTTGTGGATCGATTACTCACAGTCAACACAGGTACTCTCTACCTTCCATTTGCAGCTCCCACACACTACCTTTTGACATTTATCACAAGTGTCCTTAGTTTTGTTTTTCTTGCAAACTTGGCACTGCCTTCCCCTCTCCATCATCAGCTGCTCCTGTCTGGGTCCTCGCAACATCAGCTGTGTGGCATTTGCTCTCATATATGGCCGTAGCGAAGTTCATATGAAAGTCGCATTTTGAAGTTTCTCCGTGACATTCTCTCATTTGTGCTTTTCTTGAACATGATGGAACCATTTATCGCTGCCAGGTCAAGGATATTATAAAACACAGCCACTGGACATCTACGTGTGGGTGCTTTCACATAGTATTTCCTCGCCATTTGATCTAGCACATCTACTCCGAACTTGTTTCTGTTGTAGTATGTGACTGTCTCTGGTTTAGCCTTTTGGCCACTTGTGAAGGCAACAGCTGTGTGGACAGTGCTTTCCTTCTATTGCACTGATAGAATGTGAGCTTTGCATTGTCACTTCTCAGCACCTTCGTGGTGAACAGCGCCCTTTGTTGCTTTACGTAGCAAACGCTGAAATGCGTGTGGTCAAAATGACCGTTATGGCCATTCAAGGTAGAAACACTTAGAATAAAATATACACACATTTTAGAAAAGTCATGGTCCTATGGGTTTTATTTCAACAAAGTTATTACATTGCAAAATTGAAAAATGGTCAAAATGACCACCGTGGTAGTTCTAGTGTTAAGAGATTTAATGCCCATTGCAATGAATATGCAACCTATGTGGGGAATAGATATTTTAATTAGTCAAACTCCCACTTAGACTTTGGCAAACTTTTATTTTTACTTTAATTGGTGATATTTTAGTGCATTTCTATCTTTATACTTTGGAAGGCTTTATTTGGAAAATGTCATAAAGCATTCATGTTTCATATTGTGTTTATTTTTTCTATGAAGTATATAAATGCATTTTGACCAGAAAAGATGTATAAATAGTGTCAAATTTCAGCACTTTCAAAATCTGTCATTAATAGGGATTAATTATGGAAAATTATGCACTTCAAATTTTTTTTATCAACTTTTAGCACTAGCTATTATGAATAAACTATCCCATTGCTATATGGTTAATTTCGTGAAAGTTTCTGTCTGGGACGGTGGTCATGTTATTGTTGCATAGAGTCTGCGATCAGTTCTGTAGTGTGTGCTTGGCTTTAGTATATGCGCTTCTGACCATTTGTCTCTGGTGCTGTAACGCTTGAGCAACGAGGCAGACGAGGAGATGCGGATCCAAACGCAGTTTAAACTTTATTTAATTAACAAAACAGGTAAACACAAAGGAACAACCCACAATGGGGAAATCAAACATAAAAAAAAAACTGCTAACTAAACACGATGTAAACAAACAGAGGACTCGGGAAGGAAACACACACCAGGCTGACATCAAACAACGATAGACAAGGACTGAAACAAGATAACAAGGTGATTAACAGAAGCAAAAGGCAAACTAATGAGGACAGGTGAAAACAATGACAGAAAACACGAACGCTAACAAAGAGACTATGGAGTTACATAAGGGACTAAAGTGAAAACTAAGAAATGCAAAAGTGACAAATGGCAAACAAAAGGGCAACAGTGAAACAAGACAGGGTATACATAACAGAGCCCCCCTCAAAGGATCGGCTTCCAGACGATCCTAGAAGACAAAAAACAAAAGACAAAAACCCACAAAAACAACATGAGGGCATCAGGGGCAAACAGACAGTCCAAGTGGGCACATGGGCAGACAGACAGACCAGGGGGGCACAATGGGCAGGCAGGAAGTCCGGGGGGCACAGAGGGCAAGACAGGCAGGTCATGGAGGTGCAAGGGGCAGACAGGAAGTCCAAGGGGGAAATGAGACAGTCCACGGGGGCACAAGAGATGAGACAGTCCACGGGGGCACAAAGGGACAATTAGGCAGTCCATGGGGGCACAAAGGGACAGGTTTAGGAGGCCGGGGTGGTATCAACCGGGCAGGGACAGGTTTCGATGGTCTGGGAGCTGGCCACCGGGCAAGGGTAGGTGCAGGAGGCCTGGGAGCTGGCCACAGGGCAAGGACAGGTTTGGGGGACCTGGGAGGAGGCCACTGGACAGGGACTGGGTCAGGAGGCCAGGGGGGAGGCCTCAGGACGGGAACAGGGTCAGGAGGCCTGGGAAGAGGCCACAGGACAGGGACTGGGTCAGGGAGCCTGGGAAGAGGCCACAGGACAGGGACTGGGTCAGGGGGCCTGGGAAGAGGCCACAGGACAGGGACTGGGTCAGGGGGCCTGGGAAGAGGCCACAGGACAGGGACCGGGTCAGGAGGCCTGGGAGGAGGCCACAGGATAGAGGCCGGTTTTGGTGGCCTAGGAGATGGAGTGGCCACAGGGGAGGCCGGCGGAGCCGCGTGAGGCGGAGCCAAGGAGGACCTCTGCAGGAGGCTCGAGAGGCTCTGGGGGCAGAGCCGTAGGAGGCTCAAGAGGCTCTGGGGGCGGGGCCGTAGGAGACTCGGGGGGCGGAGCCCTGGAAGGCTCGGGGGCGGAGCCCTGGGTGGCTCGAGAGGCCTGGAAGGCGGAGCCCTGGAAGGCTCGAGAGGTTCTAGAGGCGGAGCCCCAGGAGGCTCGGGAGGAGGAGCTCTGGAAAGCTCGGGAGGCTTGAGGCGGAGCCCTGGGAGGCTCGAGAGGCTTGAGGGGCGGAGCCCTGGTAGGCTCGAGAGGCTTGAGGGGCGGAGCTCTGGGAATCTCGGAGGGTGGAGCTCTGGAAAGCTCGGGAGGCTTGAGAGGTGGAGCTCTGAGAAGCTCGGAGGGCGGAGCTCTGGGAAGATCGGAAGGCGGGGCTCTGGAAAGCCCAGGAGGCGGAGCTCTGGAAGGCTCAGAAGGTGGAGCTCTGGAAAGCTCGGGAAACTCGGAAGGCGGAGCTCTGGAAAGCTCGGGAAACTCGGAAGGCGGAGCTCTGGGAAACTCGGGAGGCGGAGCCCTGGAAGGCTCGGGAGGCGCTGGCTCTAGGACAGGCATGACCACTGGCGCTGGCTCTTGGACGGTCCTGGCTACAGGCTGGCTGGCTACAGGCGCTGGCTCAGGGACATCTGAGGCTACAGGCGCTGGCACACTGACGTTTGAGGCTATCGGCACTGGCTCACTGACGTCTGAGGCTACAGGCTCTGGCTGGGTTACCGTGGTATGTGCCGGCTTGGGTTCGCCGGGCGCTGAGGGCAGAGCCAAAGGGGGTTTAGGGCATGGGGCTGCGGCAGGCGGAGGCTGGAGTGCAGTGACCACTCCCTTTCTCCTCTTCCTCCGGGCTGATGCGACTGGCGAAGCTGGGATGCTGTTCCTGGTCAGCGTGGCTTCAGGCTCGCTGGCCGTGGTTGACGAGGGCTCAGGCTCGCTGGCCGTGGTTGACGAGGGCTCAGGCTCGCTGACGGTAGAGGCCGTAGGCGCTGGCTCGCTCACTGTGACAAGCGTGGCCGCTGGCTCGCAGACCGGGGCAGGCGTGGGCTCTGGCTCGCAGACCGGGGCAGGCGTGGGCTCTGGCTCGCAGACCGGGGCAGGCGTGGGCCGGGAGGCGGAAGCCTGTCTTTTCCTCCTCCTCCGGGCGGACGAAGTGGACTGTGCAGGTTCCAGAGAAGCCACTGGTGTGGGGGGTTGCTCGCTGACAGGTGAGGCTGGTGTGACAGGGAGCGGTGAGCTGCACGCTAGTAGGGTCGTCTCCAGGTAGTCGCGGAGAGTGCAGCCGGGCGTTGCCTGTGGCACCCGCTCCCTCAGCGAGGGATTTAAGCTGTCCTTAAAAAAAAAACACCAATGCGGAGTCCGGGAAGTCCGTAAAGGTCGCCAGGAGGAGAAAGTAGAGAGCGTGGTCTACCAAAGGCTGGTCTTCTTGCCGCAAGTTGAGCAGCCGGCATTTGGCCCGTATAGCTGCTGGATTCATGTGTGGTCTATCGTTCTGTAACGCTTGAGCAACGAGGCAGACAAGGAGATGCGGATCCAAACGCAGTTTAAACTTTATTTAATTAACAAAACAGGTAAACACAAAGGAACAACCCACAATGGGGAAATCAAACATAAAAAACTGCTAACTAAACACGATGTAAACAAACAGAGGACTTGGGAAGGAGACACACACCAGGCTGACATCAAACAACGATAGACAAGGACTGAAACAAGATAACAAGGTGATTAACAGAAGCAAAAGGCAAACTAATGAGGACAGGTGAAAACAATGACAGAAAACACGAACGCTAACAAAGAGACTATGGAGTTACATAAGGGACTAAAGTGAAAACTAAGAAATGCAAAAGTGACAAAAATGGCAAACAAAAGGGCAACAGTGAAACAAGACAGGGTATACATAACAGGTGCGCACCACTGCGTTGCCATGGTTTAAACTAAACTCAGAATCGATTTTGAATTTCGTTGGAGAAAGAATTGCAATGCATCAGAGAATCGATATTTTTCTCCCACCCCAACTATGTACTATGTTGTTGTTACATGGAAAAGAATTGCATGAAACTTCTTCAAAAATGTCTCCTTTTGTGTTTCACAGAGAAGAGCCAGAAACGAGTTTGAAACAACATGAGGGTGAATAAATATGACTGAATTCAAATTTTGGATTAACTGTTCCTGTAATCACCCTTTTCTCTTGTTTTTATAATGTTTAGAGACCAGAAAGTCTATCCCATGAAGACTTGGTACGGAGAGCTTCATCTTTGGTCACTGACAGTGCTAATACTTTCCTTTCACAAACCACTTTAGCTCTGCTCGATTACCTTACAGGTTATACTAAGGTAATCCCAAATATTGGAACCATGGATCAATGCTTTTGTTTGCATGTCTGAATGTTACAACCCTACACTCAAAGCTGTTCAGAAAAAGACCCTTGTCTTCTTTAGGCTATAAACAACCTGGTGACATTGCACAAGCAATATGTGGCCTCCATCAGCAAACTTACTCCTGCAGAAGAAGATGTTATCTGGCAGGTCATTCTTCGCCAGCGTCAGGAGGTAAAGACTTGCTAAACATTGGGCAAAGTTTACTGTCCAAAAGTTAATGATCACAAGCTTTCAAATGAGTGTTACAATTATCCAATGATGGTAGCCTTTTATTTGTGGCATTATGATATAATAAATATATTGTTAAAATACTTTCCCTTGATCAGAAGTTGTTCTTCATTTAATTAGGTAATTGACAGACGAAAGGATTGTAAACGATTTGAATCTTGCTGGATGACTGCCATCAATTTATCAGAGCTGGCTGCAGAGGCAGCCTTCAATGCAGGTAGGTTTCATATTCTATTTCAAATGGTTCAAGTGGGTGTTAAAGATGCCAATACATGACTAATTATGGCCTGGTCAGTCTTCCAGGCTCAAATCAGTGCACTTGCCTGCAATAGGCATTTATTTTTAGTAAATAATTGATACCTACTGTCACCTGGTGGTCTTTCTTTGCATTGCAGTTTTGGCAAAAAATGATGTCATAGCCAAACCATATCTCTGCTCTCTAGGGGCTGACCAAGCTTCTGTGATGGCACAGAGCAGTCTACAGGTGGCACAGTCACAAGTGGAACATGTTCGACAGCTATCAATAGAGGCTGAGAAAGCACTCAAAGACTCTAAAGCTGAAGATAGTGAGAGGCTTCAAAAGGCCCTCAGCACTGGAATGGAGGAGGATGAAGACATTCCAGATGCATATCTACGAGAGGACTAATTATATTAAGAACTTTAGCACAGTTGCTGTGCTTAAATATACATTTACAGTATTGTGACCACTCCAACACCACACCAAGACCTATACCACTACCAACTGAAACACTGAATCCTAACATGTTATTTATTTGTGTCCAGCTTATAGAAGTAGCACAAGAAAATGCTGTGTAAAGTGCAACCAAGTATTAAATGCCAGGGTGTGCAAAATAATTTCTGTTCCTTTTTTCTTTTCTTTTTTTTAGATACAGAGAGATAAAGAGTAATGATAATTTCTCTATGCATGCTTGTTTTCCTTTTCTTTTTTTGGTGGGATATGCTTTTGTGATAATGAGTCCATTTAAAAAAAAAAACTACATGATACATTAAAAAATAATCTTTATAATATAATTAAGCAATGTTTATTGCTAAAAACCTTTATTTTTCAATGCCTTTCTTATATACCCTTTATTTGTATCTGTTATATAGAGTCTATATTAGTCTTTTATAGGCTAACACTTTTTAAATCATCCTTTAGAGTGGATTGTGAAGGTCTATCTAGAGCTACTGTACATTCAGTATGACTAAAATATACATTTACTCCTTCCTAGTTCCCTTGTTCATTCTGTTTTACCATTGCAAAACAAGTTATTAATCTCTTATTATTATTATTTTTCAGTGCCAACATGAAAGAGCATGTCAAACACTGATGTCTATCTCTCCTTATCTCCACCTGTTTCTTTCTGTGTTCTCAGATTAAGGGCCCATTGCCAGTAAATCCATCATGTCACTAGAGATGTCATTCTACTTTTGTGTGGTCCAGAGCTGTCCCTCAGTCTTTTCACATATCGCACTTTTCAGTCAACCACAGAGCTACGGTCATGTGTGTCATTCCTTCCTCCTGTCACATTTTCAAAACCAAGCTGATGAATAATGGCTATATAACTTTGTAATACTATAAAAACTTTTCTATATGAGTGATGTCTATTACTAGATATTATTAGTGTACAATGGGGCTAAAATACCCTCTTAAGGAAAAGTGATTATTTTTTCTGGTCCATAATGTAAAATTATTTTTCCATAATGTTGTAAACTAACCATATTTATTAGTAGACATTACTCAAATAGAACAGTTTTTATCATACATAGTAATATCCATACATCGATGGCAGTTGAAATTTTATAATTGTGTGTTTTTAGCTTAAGCACATTGTTTCTTCGACACAAAGAGCAAAAAATGTGTCTCAACAATTGCATTGATCAATTAGAGCTGCGGTCTGACTAAAGAAGATATTTTTGCAGTGTGCCTTGTGTTAAAAGACATTGTTTTGATACACTTTTTTTATTTCAATGAAGCCAATGCAACCAGTATACCTTCTCTGCTGATAGTTAAACAGCCAACAGAGGGTGCTCTGGGACAAATTACTACATTGACATCTTGGTCTTAGGAGTAAACACAACTCTAGCATTAAAAATGTCTTTTACATTTTGTTAATTTAACAATCATAAATTCAATTGCATGAAGTGCTGCTGCGTATTCTTAAATTTGTCTAATACTTTTGTCATTCAGTGGTCTAATATAATAAGTCATTACAATCCTAAATCTTTTCAGCTGTAGCTTGGCATTTATTTATTTATTTAGTTAGTTAGTTAGATTTGCCTCCAGGTACCCATTTTAACCCTCCTATTGGCTTAAGAAACTGCACACTCTTTTTATCCATCGGGTCATTTTTTTTGGGGGTAAACATACTGAATATTAACGTAGTAATCTTCTGTAATGTTAAAAGATTTTTTTCCTAAATTAAAAAAAACTTGGCAAACATTGGCCAACGATGTCTCAATTTACGTTTATTTCAATAACTTTTTACTAATTTTATAATATCTTAAATATGAAACATTTTACATTTTAAATTTTAGATAATGTCTATTTCACAAAGGAATCTATTGCTTCTTCCAAAACTCAAAATGAACCCACTTTGCACATCCATTGCAACAAATCCATTTCTTTCCACTAATGTCAAACTATTTGTTCCAGAATTACAGGGGTTTAGGAAGGTGCCGTAATAGTTCTTTCTGCCATCTAATGTTTTAAGGGAAAATTATATTCAATAAAATATATTTTACCATTGTAAAAAATTATGTTAGTAAACATATATACCAACATGTAACCTGTTCAAAACTGTAAAAAACTAACATTTTGCATGTTTTCACAAACCCCATTTTAGAGGAAAGTATGCAAATTGTGGAAAAGATGCAGTACCCAGTGAAGGGGGTTGGGAAGTTTTGAGAACAGTATGTATGGGTCTAGGGGCAAAATGTAAAATATTTTTAGATCAAATTTGATTCACAGATGTACAAAAAACTCTTTAAAGCTGTATGACATCCAGAAATTCCAAAGGTAAAATGTCACAATTTCTCTTAATTGTACACAAAATTTTATTTTATTTTTTTATTTTGTTTTTTTTGATGGTCCTGACAAAGTCACAACATTTGGTTCCTGTACAAAAGACTATGCAGTATATCTATCTTTTTCTTTACATGTCCTGGGTCAAAAATGACCCTAAGACAGCAGGAGGGGTTAAGGGAACTGATATATTCAATGGTAATTGCTTGCTAAATGAACAAAGTAAACATTGCCATGGTTTATATAACTTATACTAAAAATACCTGCCCACTGCGATTAGTGTGATTGCAATGCCAAAATGAATTTAGATCCTGGATTTACAACATTCTGGAATCAGAAGTTCACTAGCATGCCAATGTTGACAAAACTGAAGTAATTTGGGTTTGCTGGACTCATCAAAGGAAACCCCATAGTCGGCACTGAATACAAACAATTAGTTTTTGATCTATCACGCTGTATTTATAAAATAAAAGATGTGTTTATTGCACCAAAAATAAAAGACCTTATAAAAGAATACTTCACATTGAGTGATGGTTCTAAGGGGAAAACACAAAAATGAGATTGCGAGTGCAAATCAAAACACGGATAAACAGCTCTTCATAAAACATGCTCTTCTGTGTTTTACTCTCCAGCCTGCCTTAGACATCCTTCCCTGCAACTCTTAAGTGCTGGGCACTGGCATGCTATATGATGACATTCCACACATGATTCATTTTCTGAAGGGAGCTGTTCTATGTTACTTGTCTAGGAAATGTTTAAAACTGCAGCTTGAAGAAATATTGTAGTGTATTTACTTGAATAAACTAGTGTGCTCTGCACTGAGGGAGTTAAGTTAGAACCTGTTGGCACCAAAAGCTCCTCTTTTAAGGGTCCTTAAGGACTCATACAACATTCCTAGAGCAGGAAAAACTCAGTGCACGTCCCGATTTTAGAAAAAGCAGGGGTAAGAAATATCATTTTTAGAGGGTTAAATATACAAAACGTGACTGTTTAGATTTAGAAAAATCTTGCAGGCTCTTGAATGCTTGGATGTGTAATAAATGACAAAAAAACTTTTGAAATAGTTTAAAACGACATGTTTGAGCAATTATACCTCAAGTGCTCTAAAGTATGTCTATTTGTTATGGTTCCAAGACAACCTCTGTAGCAAGATGAGGAGTAGATCAATTGCATTATCACTTGAGTCCAGGATGCATTACCATTTGAATGTTACCATGGCATCACATCATTAGAGACACAAAACCTCTTTGAGGGAAGCTTGCCCAGTAACCAACTTCAAGGTTTATATCTAATGAAAATCTCTAAATTAAACACACAAAAAGTAAAAAAAAATAAAAGATTGAATGTTAGATATTTTTCATGACTGGTTATATATATCCTGTTAATGCCACTGACATACATATAAAGCAACAAAAATAAATTTCAAAAGACTATAATCATACTGTGTTTTTGTATTTTTTTTATATTTCAGCTGTGAACATTTCAAGTAAAAATATTTTGCAAAAAATTTAAGCATTAAACATTTTATTATAAATATTCACCATCCAAAGTTCAGTTTGTTTTGTTTTTTTATACATCTTTATAATTCGACAGTATATTCAGTAACTTTTATATTTACATTTTTTTCAATTATATTTTATTTTACAATTTTGCCTCTAAAATGTCAGTGGTTCAAATTTAAATATTATTTATTGTAACTAAACTGTGGAAGGTGAATATTTATTACTTAATGTTCAATGTTGAAATTTTGTATGAAAAGGTTTAAATAGTAATAGCTTAAATATACAAACATGTTAAATCATAGTCTCCAAAAATGCAAGCACTGTTAATGCAATGTGTTTATTATTATTATTAGTGCAATTAATCTACTTCCATAACTAACATATCTCCACATTGTTCAGTATCAAAATACAAGGCACTTCATAGATCCCATTATGACAAACTGTTGTATTTACATCAGAATTAAGTTGTAGATCATTATACATTTGTCAGTCAACCAGTGAGCCTAAGTCCTTATTGAATTTTTTAATAACTTAGAGTTCCTCAGAAATAGTCCCGTTCTCTTTGCCAGGTGAGAATGTGTGCCCTTGTTTTCTTTCACTGTTTTTCTACTTTTCCAACATAACACACGCCGAAAGAACCATTAGCCAAAAGTGCTCTAGAATAATTCTAGACCAAACCCTAAAGTGAAACACTGACTTATATTAAAGAAGTTGAAGAAAATATGGAATGAGCGTGTACATCATTTTCAGGAGTCTCTTTAGAATATAATTTTCCTATAGGCATCACTCACAATGAAAAGATAAACTTTGCCTGCCTAATGATAAAAGAGAGTTTCAGAGTTTCAGACCAGCACTGCTGAACTAAACCAAATCACAATAAACCAAATCATAAAAGAAAGCAAAAATTCATATTTGGACAATGGGAAAATGAAAGTAAAAACCAAAGCAAACTGGAATGTTATCGGACTCTAAACAGAACATACAATCTGGCAGAATATCTGCACACTGTAAGAGATCCAAAACAGAGATGGATCCTCACCAAATCCAGGCTCAGTGATCACAGTCTGGCCATAGAAAAAGGCCGACACAGACAAACATGGCTTCCAAAGGAAGAACGAGTCTGTGCTCACTGTGACATGGTTGAGGTCGAGACAGAGACACACTTTCTCCTTCACTGTGAGAAATTTTATAGAGAAATACCTCCACAAACTCTCAAACTTCATGCCACAGTTTTCCAGTTTAGCAGAAACAGATCAGATGCTGGTGTTACTGGGGGAGGACCATCATGCATCAATTGCAGCTATTCTTTTCTGAGATGCACACCCTCAGAAACAAATCACTGCCTTAATGTACTTCAGTCACAGTACTTTTATTTTCTTGTGTTCATAATGTCATGTTAAAGGCTCATTTTATTTTATATTGTATAGAGTATATTGTTATTATAGTTTTTATTTTATTTTATTCATTACCTGGCACCTTATTATATTATTATTTGTCTTGTCATTATCTGTTTTGTGTATTAATACTTTGGCAATATTGTAAACACAATCATGCCAATAAAGTACTTTTAAATTGAAATTGAAAATTGAGAGACAGAGAGAGAGCGAGAGAGAGAGAGAGAGAGAGAGAATGCATTGTTCGGTTCATGGATTGTCTTTTGGGGGGGTAAACAAACAATAAAAAGGGATTCAGGATTTAACTAGACGTTGGATAATGATGAGTATTTGTAAGACAACCCTTCTGGGTGCAGATGGACATAATCTCAGCTCAGTAGATTTGGTGACTCATGGACTGTTTACGTGGATATGTCTGGTTCATTTAGGCTATTGAAAGGAACAGATCCTCATGAGGGCTCACTTCTCCATGCAGATGGGTTGTGGGACAGTCTTGGGAATCACAGTCTTTGATGTACTGTTTTAAAAGCTGTTTACATGGAGGAGATTTCAGTAGTTGAGTGAGTTGACTTTGTTGATGGTGCATTGTGCCTCATGGCAAATAGTTTAGACAACTTCATAGAATTCAAGTCTACTGTGTCTCTCTTTGGATGGCCCAGTAGCCAAATTATGTATGTGCTGGTGTAACTTCACTTCTTTCTTTGTCTTCTTGCTGCTACCATCCAGATATATGAGTGAGCAAAAGATAATTCTTGTTGGATTTAGAAAAGACAGAATTGCCAAATTGCTGACCTGGCATAAATAAGGATGAAGCTATTAGTCAACCCCCACGTTTGTGTTTGATTTTATTAATTAGTCAGTTTCTATATATCCCAGTTAGACTCAGATCGAGAGGTAAAGGCAATGGGGTGATGGGCTTTCTTGAGGCTTTAAGTCAAGATAAACTCAGATTGGACTGTAGTTTAATTTGTGACAAGGGGGCTCTGAGTGGATTAGCAGGGGGTACAGGGGATTAAGTCAGAAACTAACAAAAAATGTGCCCATTTGTGGAACTGGCCCACGACCAACAAGTGCACAAGTTATGATGATCCTCTGAACAAGTACTGGAAGAAGTGGAAACAAAATATGTATATGATAAGTTAGTTATCATGCCCCCCATGATAAAAAGTAAAACTGTAATTTTCTTTAATGTTGAATTTGCATGTGTAATGAGCGGTCACTGTTGGAAATTTCATATCAACTACACATTTTAAAACAAATTATTAACAAGTTGAAACCTAGAAATTAAGCAGAATTACACATATAACAATTAAATGCTTGTATTATGAAAAAGTGCAGTGTATCATCGCTGTCCGAATGTGTTCTGTCAGGTCCAGTTTACCTCCATGGGTGTCGGAAAAAAAAACTAAAATTTAGAGTGGCAGGAAAACACCTCACTAACATTTTCACATAGGATGGTGTGCTGTATACTCACACCATGAACTCTTGGTGAAAAATACTTTCTGTGCTATTTTGATCAACTCGCTTCAATACAAACAGGATGTTAGATGACAAAATTCAGAGGAGCAGAGGGGGTGAGGCTCAATAAGGTAAAAAATACTTATTAAAAATTCTTTGAGCCATTGGAATTGCTAAGAATTGCTATGGTGTCAGACGTGGACTCGTTTTCATAGGCAGACTCATTTGATTATAACACCTTCTAAATATTTTCTATGAGTCAGATTAGCATTGCTACAAGTTACAACTTTCTTTAATTTTCAGTTTTATACCTACAGTGAACACACACACACACACACACACACACACACACACACTCACTGTATACAGCTGTAAAATCATAATAAGTGTCTCATAAGTGAGTTTTTCTTCAATTAAAAGCTACAGTAGTAAAACTAAGTAACTACAGTATTTTGGTGATTAACTTGGTTGGAAATTATGGTTAATTTTGTAAAAAAAAATAATCAAACTAAGAACTTATTATTTTGTCAGACCACATCTATCATTCTCTATCAGTGTATACCTATGACATGCCATCAGCCATATCACCCTGTAGCTCAAGACTGGTTGCACACTGCTGCTAAGCATTGTTGAGCCTGGTCAGTACCTGGATGGGGGACCTCCAGTGAAAACTAAGGTTGCCCATAGGGAGTGCTCACCCTGTGTTCTGTGTGGGTCCCAATACACCAGTATTGACAGGACACTATACTGTAAAAAGGCACTGTCCTTTGATGAGATGTTAAACTGAGATTTCTGCTCTGTGGTCATTAAAAGATCCTTTTAAGGCACTTTCTAAAGACTAGGGGTTGGCCCTTCTCAATCATGGCCTCCTAATAATCCCTATCCACTAATTGCCTTTATATCTCTACTCTCTCTGTGGTGAGTGTACTGGATGCACTGTGGCTGCTGTTGCATCATCCAGGTGGATGCTGCACACTGGTGGTGATTGAGGAGATTCCTCTGTTCAATGTGGAAGTGCTTTGAGTGTAGTGTCAGAAAAGTGCTATATAAATGTAACAACCATTCATGGTATGCTTCTGTTAGAATATTACGAGTTCAATACAAGTTAAGCTCAATCGACATAATTTGAGGCCAGGGCTGGACTGGTAATCTGGCATACTGGGCATTTTCCAGGTGGGCCGACGCACTTTGGGGCCGATCAGGGGTGGACTGACCATCGGGAGAATGAAGTGGGCCGGTGGGTCGGCCGTGATAATCTAAAATGAGCCGCCACGTTATGCAGAATATACTACAAAATGGTGCAATGATATCCAGAAAAGAACAGCTTCAACAACTTTTTGGCCAGTTGCTATGTAAAATCCTGAAACGATTTCTCTTACCAGTCCAGCCTTGTTTGTGGCATAATGTTGATTTCCATAAAAAAAATATTTTGACTCATCTTTTTTACTTTTCTTTATAAAAAAAATAAAAAAAGCACAACTCGACAGCGAGGCACTTACAATGGAAGAAAACGGCCAATTATTTGTGTTTAAAGGAAGAAATATTAAGCTTGTAATTTTATAAAAGCACTAACATTAATTCTTCTGTTAAAAATCATGTATTATTTGAGCTGAAAGTTACTTAAATCATAATTTTTAGTTTTTCTTTAGGCATTACATCGTCATGGCAACAAAGTTGTAAAATTAGCTTTAATTTTACACAGAAAGGCTTAGTAAGTTATTTTATTATAAATTGAATACGTTTACATTGTTTTTAAGTAAAAATATGAAGGAAGAAAAAAGTTAAACTTAAATTAACTTAATTTTCAGACAGCGCTTCTGGTAATATGTCCACCAATGAGCTTATCTTGCAAACAATGGTTTGCATATAAAACTTCAGGTGAACCCATTACACACCCCCATAATCGAGAGACAGAGTGGTACAGTCCAGACGCAGCCTTTCCCAATGAAGTTGTTGCTGAGGAGGTTTCAGAGTTTCGGGGAGAACGAGAGAGAAGTCGGATGGTGATATGGCGCTGACAATGACTGGCCGTTATCTCAGGAATAACCCAAATCAGCCGGGTCTGAATGTTAGAGTCATATTAATGCTGTCTTTCGTGTCAGGTAGGTTTGATCATGCGTTATTTGACGTTTCGTGAGAGCAAAAGCCCTTGCTAAAGTTTGGGGGAATCCAACGGTCTATGGAAAGTATTGAGCGCGTGTGCATGATGCCGTCCAGGCTCGCGGACAGTCCTTCAAACGTCAACGTGGAACGTCGTTTGTGCCCCAAAAAGTTTCTAAACCCTCCTTGTACACCATTTATTTGGGATACCTTTAGCAGATTTCGCATCGAAGTCGAATCTTGGTTGTGCAAGACCGTTGTTTTCACCTCAAACTACGCTATTTGTGTGTATTCAAAGCGCAGGAATCTCGCACGATGACTGAGATTCAGCTGCCATGGAAACATTTGTGCAGAAACAAAACGGTCGCTGATTGCTCCCTTCTCTTTCCCCTCCCCTCTCGTTCAACATTCCTTATAGCCTTAAAGCTTTAAATAATTGTCGGATACCCGTAGTAAACCCATGGCATTGGTTTGCTGGTGGTGGTATGCTGGTTATTGTTTGCCTACCTCGTAATTTATGCCAAATGTTGCACTCTTTGTTTGTCCTTTAAAAACGCTCCAAGCCATTTTGTTCCCATAGAAGAAGAATTAAAGGAGCGTGTCTATTGTGCTGCTTATTCTGCGTTTGTTGCAAGGTTATAATCTATGAAAGGGGCTGAGCCAGAAGTTATTGACCCACTTCAGATTAAACAATTCCTAGTTTCTGTCTAAAACTTGATCAGAAGGATTTGATGTAAATAGAAAGACATTTGCATGGTTTGACTCCTGAACACAATGCTTGTCTGTGAATACAAATTACTTTTAACTGTTCACAAGTATTATTGTAGCATTCCTAAACTCATTCGGTCCCTGACAAGCACACCTGTCGTGACCGCAGTTGCCTTTTAACAGCGGGTTTCAGCTGTGTTGTGTATAATTTTGCAGCTGTGGGGTACACATGCAGGCAGAGGTCAGACCACAACACCGCACTCCGGCTCGTGTACTCTGGCGGTATCCATAGTGACCGGTTGGACTGCACGAGACCTGCGTCCTCGCGCCTAATCGATCGACGCTGGTAAACAAACGAAATCCATCGTTGTCTTCTCGTGAGAACATAATTTGTTTAGCTCTAATAAGGACAACACGTGCGCTTTTGTCTTTTGACATGCCTTTAAATGTAAACGTAAACATTTGTACAGAGATGGGATGCTTCGAAAAGCCTGGGGGCGTTCAGACAGAACACGTTCTTGCGCGTTGAAGTTGTTTTTAACTTGCAACGGCGTCAAAAACGTCCGTATGGCGAATATTTACTTGGAAAAATACCTCGTAAACAGTCCCTTGTCTTTTCGGATGTTATTGTCACTGGCTGCATGTTGTACATGCACTATATGATTGTCTTTCATTTGCATTTTTAGTGGTCTGTGGCAGTCACAACTTTTGCGCCTAACTTGGAAGATTTTCTTGTTTGTGCGGTAAAGACCGTTTACTTTAAAACCCTGCTCATTGTTAGAAGACAAAGGACAGGTCAGACACTGGAGCAGATGTCCCGCTGCCGTTAAGACCTTGTGTCCTGTCCAGCGGGGTAGGCCACTGCGTGCTCTGCCCTCAGGTTGTCCAGATATGGTGTGGTCATTGGCTGCACTGCAGTGAGTGATGGCGGCAGGGGAATGAGGAGGAAAGAATAACAGTTAAAATACCACACAGGAGCTGGGGATTAGCCCTGGCATTCCACTCGGTGTATCCCACCCTCCCTTCCACCCAGTCTTTTCTCTCTGCTCTTTGCTCCTTGCTCCATCTCATTTATGTCTTAATTGCTTTTTTCCTCTGTGTCATTGCATGTTTTGTTTGGTTGGGGGTGGCCCTGAATCAAATTGGTTAGTTAATAACTTGGACTTTGGATTTTCTCTCAGGCCTTTTTCTGTGTTTTCTCCTTTTTGTCTTTGTATTTAAACTAGTTGATATTAGTAACTGTCCATATTTAACAAGGTTCAAATCATTGGTGTCACTTTGTGATAAAAAGTGGTGGGAAACTTTTTTGTTGTTGTTTTTTTTGGTGGTGGTGGCAGCATAACTTGGGTGCATATACTGTCACTGTCCTGCAATGTTTACTGTTTTAACGTTCAAGCACTCCCATTCATATTTTACATAATTCGATAACTTGGTCCGGACATCTGTGCGCGTGTGTCACACTTTTAACCCTTACGCCGGTTTCACACTGCACGCGTTAGCAGCGCGTATTTTTTTCGCGCTCATGTTAACAGATTAGAGCATTCACATCGCACGCAGAGGCGGCGCGGCAGCGCGTAGCAGGAGCAGAGCAGGAGCAGCTGTGCCGCGATCGTTTCGGCGTCCTGTCTATTTTTGACGCGCGGCTTACGCTGAATTAAAGTGACAATGCATTTGATCATGGCAAAAATACACAGCAGTTACCAAAAGCGCATTGATGACATCTATTGTGTTTTAAACAGTCAATCAAATGACCTTCATCAATTTAAAAAGAAAACAAATGTCCAAAAACAAACTTGTTGCCCAAACTACAAAAACAAGTTTAAATAATTTATACTGCCAGTTTAGTTTAAGTTAGATTATTTTAATGTATAAATGTATATACACATAACATATATATATTTGTCATAAGGATGCCATGCTGATATCATGCTGACAATCATAAACAAAAGCACGTGGTGTCACAGCCGGCATGGTCGAGTCGGAGTTCGGCGACAAGATGGTAATATGCACCATATTCTCTCCTTCGTCGGTTCATGGAGTGAACCCAAAGTCTGCGTCTTTTCCGTAGTCTTCGTAATAGCAAATATAGCACAATGGCCTTCCTTCTATCAACAACTCGCACTACACGGTCAACAAAAACAAAGATGAACCAAAAGTTATATAATATTATATTAATATTATTATAATAATATAATATAAATGTATTTGAAAACGAAATAAATCAATGCCAACTTACCCATAGCCTACTTTGTCTGTAAACACGCCGCGCGCGTCAAACGCTGCCAGTATGAAAGCAAAACGCGCGTGTCCTGCTTCCGCTTACCGTACGCACTGCTCCTGCGCTGCTTACGCGCTGCTAACGCGTGCAGTGTGAAACCAGCGTTACACTTTGTAATAGTCCATCACCTATTCCTTAGCTGAGGTGCATATCTTACTGTTGAATTGTAAACCGAATCCTCAGTGTTCATCTGTGAGACCATTGCACTTCGGGTGAGACAATGATATTGTTTTGAAAACGATCAATACATTTACAATTATCAAATGCTAGCAACAGCATTTTTTTAGTTCAATAGTCTCATTTGAAGTCGTCGCATATAGGCTTGGGAATCGGTTCCAGGTTCCGGTTTGGAACCGGTTCCAAACTTTCCGATCCATCGGAATCGTACACGTCCACACGTTAACGATTCCACTAACGATTCCTAATGTTCCGTTCCATCCATTCCCGCGCGCGGCATGACGTTACAGTATGCGACTGGATTTTTAAATCCCCCAAAAGCGCGATGGCTACGAGACGTAAACGATCGAGAGTGTGGCTTAATTTTACAAAAAAAGACGATCAGCAACATTCAGAGTGTAATCTTTGCAAAGCGGTTCTCGCTTGTAAGGGGGGGGAGCACAACAAATATGCTCAAACACTTAAATAACATACATGGCATTAAATACCAGGAGTGCACTATATTTGACAGCCTGCGCTCCACAAACAATGGTAGGTAGGCTTATAAGTTATATCAAAACATTAATTCTAGATAAGTAACCAATGATCTTTTCTAACTAAATAGTCAAATTATGTGCAAATATTCGCTCGTTTAATTCATTGTAGATGGTGACAGTGACAGACAGCCTGGTGAGAGTAGCGAGAGAGAGACCCCTTTCACGCTAGCTGCTCAGGGAGCCAAGATGACAGAGGAAAGGGTGAACGAATGAAAAAAAAAAGATTAATTGATGAAGTTTTTGTGAACACACAATAAAAGTTAAAATGTAAACCATGATGCGTTGTTTACTCTTTTATAGTTTAGCACACACGAGTCGACTAAGTGTGATTACAATACAAAGCTTTGTTTTAGAAATGTTTACTTTTTTTTTTTTTAGAAATTTCAATGCATTCAACTTCTGTATTGATATTGCACACTTGGTTTTCATTCTCTAAAACCACTTTAAATTAGACATTCAAAGCCAACAACTCTCAAAGCCACCCTGTAAGTGTTCAGCAAATGGTACAGGAATCGATATGGGAATCGATAAGGAATCGCATCGATAAGCAGACTCGACAATGGCATCGATATCGATAATTTCTTAACGATGCCCATCCCTAGTCGCATATGGTGTCATCGAATCTCAAGTAAAGGCAACCCAATGATTTTCCTGTATTTTACCTGGTTGCATGTGTGAAGGGTGTTCCTGTTCATAAAAGTTGCTAGAAGAAAGTATTTTAACATTGAAAAACACTTCACTTTAGGTTATTTTGTAGCATGGTGCGATGACTTAAAACCAGGGAAAGATGATCGATATTATCCTGTAATCTATCCTGACTGTCACGACTCAACCGTTAGTCTTGTTTCCTTATGCATTTTGTTGCCATGGTGTCTTTCTCTCCCACAGTTCCCCACCTTCAATGTCTCCTCTCAAAGCCATTTGATTTCATAATCCATTGCTTTAATATTCCATAGTGTTTTCTGATCCATGTATACTGGCCCAGTTTATGCATATTTGCTGCATTATTATTAAATATTATTTTTTAGGGGTTCTAGATATTTCACAGATTGTCCTGGGACACTTGGAATCCCTGGGGTCTCAAAGGCCTAGAGCACTCAAACAAAAGGCTATTTGTATGTGGCATGTTGTCCATTTCAAAACTCTCTTTGTGCGTGCCCGCAGGCCTGGAAGGTTTTAATGAGAAACCTCAAGTTTATGTATGTGTTTTGATTTACTGACTGTTTAGTTTCCATTTAGTGATTATGCATGTTATCAAGTAGCCACTGAATTTCAGTGAAATGGCCACATTGACTTTAGACAACCTTGATCGTTATGTCTAATAGTTTATAACCCAAAGCAACCCTGTCATCACTAAGTGGCCCTGACATAGGCCTAAAATTCTTTCAGTCCAATAAGGGACCTGCAAGTATCACCAAAATATGTAATCACTGGCATATGCTTTTGAGGCAGTGTAGTGTTTGATGGTAGAAGTGTAACAGAAAGCTTTTTAAGCCAGTTTTAAAATGCCAGTGAACTAGACTCCATTCTAAGAACATTCTCCACACTAGCCCGGGTATTACTGTAGATTTGATCTGGTGGTGATGTCCGTGCAGTGTTTCCCACAGGATTTTGTGAGACTATGGGGGGTGGAACTCCGACCCTCTAGGGGTGTCTGGGGGCATGCTCCCCCGTAAGAGAATTTTGTAAATTTTTAAAGTTCAATACTTCTATCTGGTGCACTTTGAGAGCAACATTAAGAGGCTAGTGTTGTGCTATTGTAAACCGTTTTGTGCTCCTAAAGTTGCTGTAGGCAACTTGAAATAAATTGAATTGTGAGAAACTGCACCCCTAATTCTTCTCCATATACATGATGCTCTTGACCCCCAGCCCGAGTTACTTGAGAGCTCACAGGGCCTCTGTGTTAATATAGGAAACCATTTTCAATGAATAAATACTACCTACTGTAGCTTTAACAATTTTGTGCTCTTAACCATTCGAAAAAGCAGGGTACAATTTAGTGATGTCAATTTCAGCTTTTAATCTTTTAACGTTACCCCAGGCAGGGCATCTCCTCAGTCTCACTGCCTGTTATTAACACTACATGAATAAATCCACAATGAGCATGGATATTTGACATTACATGACTGTTAAGTGAAACTAGAGTGCTTTGCGTTCACAAAATTAATACGTTTATACCGTTTTTATTTTCACGGGAGTTTGGCGCAAGCGTCTGTAGACTGCGTGCACATCAGAGAGCTTGAAGTGGTTCATCTTCACATGACGTCCGCAGTGCAGTTCCCTGAGATGCTCTGAATTCAACTGAATGAGACGCGTGTATTTTCCTGCGTACATGAGACATACAGGGAAAGACGAGGCTGAATCCAGCTTCTTGATCAACTGCTTTTTATTTAAAGGAACTTTGTGGTTTGAAACTACACAACTATTATCACTGGCATATGAAATGTTAATATTTACTTGTTGCCAGTGGCTAATAACAGACATTTGTATTTTTTTTTTTTTGGTTGCATAATGTGAAATTTACTCACCTGTGCGAGTGATTTACTCACAATGTAGAGGGCTGGTTAACTGAAATGTGCCATCCTCAATCAAATAACGTTAGACAGATCCAGGAATACTCCAGTGCATGTGTTTTTACAGCAGCGGGGGAGGAGCTGACTGAACTGACTAGTGCACGAGAGAGGGTGCAAAACGCAACCTTTTATTTTGTTATTATGAAACGGAGAAGTGTAAACATTTTCGGTTCATTACGAGACCGTGGCTGGGCAAATTAGACTGTGGCGGGCCGCCATATCCTGGTCAATTAATGGGAAACACTGCCGTGTCTTCCACTAGTCCATGTTCACAATATATTTGGAAGTTCATTATTTTGGACTGAGCCAAAACTCTACCCCCACCACCCCAAAAACTTTAACTCCCAATTGAATGCAGTGCTGCTGCTTATCAGCCAACACCAGTCCTGGTGGATTTTAAGCAAGCCTGTTACTGTACGTTCACACCAGAAGCGGCGAGAGCGTCAAAATTCGCTCTGGCTGCCCTGCCTTCGACGCTCGTGGACGCTCTGACGTAGGCGGCAACGTTTGTTCAGAATGCTTTGTTTTGTGAACTATATTTAAAGGGGCCACAATTTAAACATCCAGACATGTCAACCATTTACTTTTTGCCTATCACAAGTAGCGTATATCCTCATGAACTCTTTAAAATGTGAAAATAATAAATCGATCGATGGCAGAAAGTAATTAAAATTATAGTTGTTTGTTATCAAAATAAAATACATTTGTAATAATAACTGTGGTCTTGGTTGTTTTATATCCCTGTAAGCAAACAGGGACAGATCATATATTAATGGGAAACCCGCCACGGCAATAATTAGTTTCTCCTCCATTTTATCTTCGGAACTCATGTTTGGTGGGAACCAAAGTTTACACTGTTATGTTCTCTAGACTTCGCTAGAGCGGAGCACTTCTATATTCCAATAGGTTGCCGCCGAACCGCATCACAGCTCATTACCATAATGTTGACTGCACTTGAACTTCCATCTGACGCCCACACCGCCCAAGACTCGCCGTGCCGCTTCTCGCCGCCGAGAGACGCTGGCTGTCATTGAAAATGCATGACTTCCGGTCGATTTGACGCTCCCGCCGCCTCTGGTGTGAACGTACGTGTACGTTACATGTACACAGGGACCCTGAAGTGGTCATTAGTTTCCCACACACAAGCATTGTCTAATGTCCAGCCTCTTATCAGCATTTTGTGTGTGAACCTTGAAAATGTCCTCCTCATGGATCTCATGCGGTCAATAGCTATGCTTTTATCAATGGCTTAAAAAAATGGTTTCACTATAATACTGCATCTACAAAATGAAGGTAAAGTGTGTTCATTACTTACACTTTAGCTTCAAGCTGGGAGTGTGCGTGCGCGTGCTCCCGTCTGTCCCCCGAGGCTGATCTCGTGAGTTACTTGACTGTGGCAACATTTTTAATATTGCGTGGCTCCTTAAAATAATTGCAGCTTTTCTACTGTGGAATCTCCACTGAGGGCACTAAAAGAGTTCAGTCTTGACCAGGCCAGCAATGTTGGCTCAACCAATGGCATGAGTTGGGGGCAGGACCATCTGTTTGGCAGACAGGAGTATTTGGGGAAACCTGTTTGCAAAAGGTCATGATAGAGGTGCAGAATTACACCCTTTTAAAAGTAACCGTTTTAATAACCAAAGACGTGACCCTACATTCAGACTTTGGTGTTAATTGGTTAATCAGACACAGTGAAGTCAATTATATTTACTGCTTCATCTGTGACTGATCATTCAGACTAGCCACCACTTTTTGGAATTGGCTCGCCTTCCATAGTCAATGCACGCATGCTTTTATCATTCACGATGTAGATTACAGCTCAGATAGTGATCTTTGCTTGGCCTGCTTGGAGCACTCAAACTACTCCGCATCTTGGTCTGCTGGATTTTTTTTTTTTTTTTGAACCAGAAAGTGTTCCTTTCCTGGTTTTCTCATTTTGTCACTCTGGAATGCATATGCTCTTAAATGCAATTCTGACATTCATGCCAGATGAGGATCTCCGTAATTGTGTTCCCTTTCTTTCAAACACACTGAATGTTATACTGTTACTTTAATTATAAAAGCTGCCGAGCTCCTCGCTGATGACGTCACCACCATTCCCAGCTCTAAATGGCCTCCGTCTGGTATCGCTATCTCTCAAAATTGCAGGCAAATGTAAAACTCTCTACACGTGACTTCACATACTGTTGTCATCATTCTCATTTTTGCATACCATTGCTGTCATATCACATACATGGGGGACTTTGAAGTTCTTTGAGCTCATGGTTATAACATTCTTCCATCCTTCTCTGATTCCTTTATGTGCATGCTCTGCAGTTGAAGACTCCAGGAGACAATCTTTAACTTTTTGATGGGTCTGCAGCATCAGATGGCTTTTGATTTTGTGAAGAGCTTATGATTTGAAAGACTTTCCATATTGGCTCACAATTGAAATAATTGAAGTATTCTCTTAATCTCTCATCCGTAAATCATCTGACTGCTGCATCCCACCCTAGTGCATCTGTCTCTCAGTAAATAATTAGTTTTTTATTAGTTCCTTTTAGAATTAGTTCCTTAATGCTGTTAAATTGGAACAATCGAAATTAAAGTCTTTTGGGCTTTAATGCAGGCATGTGCGCATATTTACTTATCTAAATGGGGACATACTTGTCTGATAGGACAACTAAAGCAATCCATACATTTGCATACGTGCCACAGAAAAAATGGCAATCATGGGCTGAAAACTAGACCATAAGTTTAGAAGCTCTGATCTCATTTTACTCTGAATTAGGAGCACTGTGTATGTTGTTTAAGCAACCCAAACCAATTTATTTTTACATGGTAATGTCCAAATATAAAAGTTAATGTAACGGAGATGACCGCAAGTTAATGACTAAAGCATCAGCAGTAGTAATGATGATTTGATAATTATGATAATTATAATTTTTAATACTAAATTAATAACATGTTGTTGTTTTTATATTATCCTTAAAGATAATTTATTAATAAAAAAAATGGTAGCAATATAATTACAGCAAAATAATATTCAAATAGGCTGAACATTTTGTCCTTGTAACTTGAATTTAAAAACACCCTCTTATAATCATTTATAACTTATAATTGCAGAGGAACCATAATCTGGAACTCCCCCTCTTTTTCCACGTGGCACTTAAGGTCGTCATGTCTGAAATGGTGCATAATTTCTGGATCACTTTTGTGCTTTTCATGATCCCATTATTGGCTAATCATTTTATGTATTTAAAAAATAAATAAAAAATTCTAGATTGTTTTGGGACAAGTTATGCTTTCATGCAAGTAAATTATTAGTTTTGCTTGTCCGAAAGATGAGTACATGGAAAAGCTTTGTCGCACAATCAGTTCAGTTGCTAGAAGTAGGCCTTTTTCTGGGTGATGTCTCTCTGAATCTTTCCTTTCTACTTTGTACCTCCCCGTGTTGATCAAACTGGTGTGTTGTCATTTTCTCCAATTAAATGTATTGTTTTCCAACATCCTTCACTTTGGCAAAGATGTTCCTTGTATGACAAAGCTGTGTTGAATTTGTGTGTACCCACCCTCTCCCTGTTTTCCCATCTGGGATGTGGACTCTGAAAGGGATTTTTAGGATGATATGCTGGGCAAATTTCCTAGACTGCTGAAAAGCTCCCAAACTCCCTTAGGTTCAAACCTGTGTTTGTTTAGGAGGCCTTATTGGAGCTCTGCTGCACCTACCACAGCGAGAGCCTGTATCTCCCATGCTTGAACACTTTCTTTCTTTTTTTTTTTTAAACCACTCATTTCTCTGTCCCTCCCAGTCACAACACAAAACTTGGCAAGTCAAACTGAAAGCACACTATTTTGAAGCAAGAGTCCACCTGTCCCATTAGAGACGTCTTGGTCGAAAAAGATACTTGAGACCTGCTTTGCTCTGTATATTCAAATCTGTCCTTGACATGCTGAAGGTGAGTACACACTGCCAGCGACATCGTGCGCGACAGCGACTCCATACCATTCATTTTCAATGGGAGCACAGCGACTTCCGGCGACACGAGCTGTCGCGACCGTTGGCGACTAGATGTGGGCGTGTCCAGCGACGCGACAAAGTTGAGAGAAGTTCAACTTTATTCAAATGAAGAGCGACTAACGGATGCGACAGCCAATGGGGGAGGGGGAGGGGGGGAGAGAGAGAGAGAGAGAGAGAGAGAGAGAGACTATATCTTTTGATTATTCATATCTTTATTTTTTTTATATTTGTTTAAATCGATTCTGATATGAGAGCCGGCTCCCAACGTTCACCTATAAGAGCCGACTCGTTCGCAAATGACCCATCACTATTTCAGATGCGGGTTTCCTGACACGAAGGACGAGATGCCCACCTGTTTTTGCCCTCTACAATATTTGCAGAACATGACGTTGTTTTCGAACTTTAGCCATGGGAACATTTTGAGACAATTTGCTTTGAATCTATATGTTCTCCCTTCACCAGCTACAGTGGACGTTGAAGTGACAGCTGTGGTCACGGTAGCTTTGCTCTCAGCATCCCTAACGTTAGCCGTCTCAGGTAAACCCTGTGAAGAGACTTCGTTAGTTGAACCTCTTTTTCGCTTAAAATAAAATGCGATGTCGATGATACCGCTACTTTTTTCCATTGTTCACCTTTCTCTCTCTGACTGGACCGTGTTATCACAGAAAACTCCGCTTGTGGTATGTGGGTTTTGTAATTTTTAAACAAATATCTTAAAAAGGGGGGGGGGGGGTTACGTTTGTAATCTTTAATCGCACACTGTGCTCGTAAATAATTTTTCCAGTTCGCACATATCTATTTTTAGGGGCAAATGCGAGTGAAACACTCACTGTAGAGCCCTGGGACTGAGCTTCTTGTCATTGCAGGCAATCTCAATGCTGTACGCTACAGGGAAGACACCCTCCTCCCTCATGTGGTACCCTTCCTGGAGGCTCATCCTGGCATGACAATGCCACCAGCCATACTGCTCATTCTGCGCATTATTTCCTGCATGACCGGAGTGTCCGTGTTCTGCCATGGTCAGCAAAGAGCCTGGATCTCAATTCCATTGAGCATATCTGGGACCTGTTGGATCAGAGGATGAGGGCTAGGGCTATTCCCCCAGAAATGTCCGGGAACTTGCAAGTGCCTTGGTGGGAGAGTGGGGTAACATCTCGTAGCAAGAACTGGCAAAACTGGTGCAGTCCATGAGGAGATTCACTGCAGTATTGATGCAACTTGTGGTGGCCATCAGATACTGACTGTTACTTCAGTATCTGATCAAGTTCACTCACAACAGTCTCTAGAGTTTACACTGAATGGTGTCAAAAGCAAAAAACATCCAGTGAGGATCAGTTCTGCAGTTGAAAATGCTCTTGTTGATGAGAGAGGTCAACGGAGAATGGCCAGACTGGTTCTAGGTGACAAAGGCTACGGTAACTCTAACCACTCTGTACCTTGAGGTGGATGGGCTACAACAGCAGAAGACAACATCGGGCACTTAGGACCATAGTGTTCATAATAAAGTTCTCAGTGAGTGTATATAAAACTCAACATTGCTTTTCTTTTGAAATGAAGGGAGGCCGTGCTTCCTGTGCAATCTCCACAAATAGACACCGCCTTCTCTTTTGATCTCCTTTTCTTTCTCAATTCTTTTAACTTTGTGTTCTGCTTATTTGCTTCTATTACGTTAATACACTTGCAATAGTAAATTGCACATTTATGCTGAAACTGACCTACATATCGGCCTAAAACCTTTCACTGCCTATGCTCTGTGTATGTGGCAAAACACTTTGCACATTCTAAATCTCCTGGAGAAGCTACTTTTTAAAATATGACATTGAACAATGATGAATGACCAAACGGGGGGAGCAGCCTATCAAGCCGGGCCGGGGGATGGATGATCTAGACATATGCTGAGTACAGACAGTGGGCTTTAAAATGCCTGCATTAACACATGTCAGGCACAGGCACCCAAATGAGGGCAGGGGACACTGAATTAAAATAGACCTGGCTGCTTTTAAGAGCTCAAGGCCGTGTAAAGAGAATGTCAGGAGTGTTTGATGGGCTTGGTTAAGTGACAATCGTGTGTAAATTTGTGCATGAAGAATTTGACGGGCAGTGACATGAAGGGTTACACCGTTATTGTATGTAGCAGCAGCAACCTGGTGGCTTCAGGTTTCACATAAATACAGTCACTGCATCTCTTGCGGCCTGAGTGCTCTTGCAGAAATGCACTAGGGATTTCAAATAAGTCTCCTGCCCGAAAAAAAATAGTCTGACAAATCTCTGGTACATAAAATGCATATCATTGTACTAGAAATGTGCCACTGTGGGCGATTTTAGTGGGGTCAATTACTAACATTAATATTTGTAGCATTGGTGGTTTTAATGAGAGTTTATTCTCAAATGAATTGAGGTGCAATTTCTTAAGCACACCAACCATCATGCAAAAATGCTCAACTGAGAATAACAGTCAGGGTTGCGTTTCCCAAAAGCATTGCAAGCTTAAGAAATCCCTAGACATGGTGTCTACGATCAACTTAAGCTTGCGATGCTTTTTGGAAATGCAGCCCAGCACAGTAAAACCTTCCACAATAATTTTTGTATCTTAATGCTGTAGGTTATCAGTCTTTATGCGCTGTTGTTAAAGCGATGCGCTGCATCAACAATACATTTCAAGTTTATCCCTGTCAGATGTTAAATCCTTTGCTGTTAGTAATGTAAAGTCTTTTGAATGTGGAAGTCTTTCAGAATGACGTCTACATTGAAGCATGTCATTCTGCATTCATGATGGACAAAATTAGTGGCTGATGTATCTGGGGAACTTGTTTGAAAACTATTATTATTCTTTTTGGTGCTGCTGTTGACTAAAATTACATTCTTCACTTTTGAACGGTGGGATTCCAAAACTGAAACTATGACCACCCAGATTGTTTAGGGACACAAACAGGCTTTTCACCAGCTGTCTGCAAGCGGGTTTCTCAAAGAATTGCAAACAATTGATGACCGAAAACAGATCCACCTCACCGCATCCTAGTGCAGGGACTAGCTGAGCAAGAGGCCAGTGGGAATGTTTGTTAAGAGAGTGTATAGATGTGTTGTGACCATTTTGCCACAGTCCGAGCAGTGGTTTATTGGGGGCATTGGTGAGGCTAATGCTCCCACACAGAGATGGTGGTTTTCGGAAGAGTGACTCATGGGTCTCTTTCAGAAAGCTGTTCACTAGCTAAAGTGTAGACCACAGAGAGGCCCGGAGACTGCCAGGATCTACCCAATATGAGCACAGCCTGCCTGCCTGAGGGGGAGCTGACTGCTCCAGAGGATTATTGTGCTTCCAAGAAGTGGGGGAAATGTGAAGGATTCTCCTTAAAAGTACCCAGGTCATTTTTAGTACTCCCCTCACCCCACCAGATAATGTTAAATGTGCACCGGTTTTTATGCACAGGTCACGAAAGCTGTTTGAATAAAGAACATGAATAAATCTCTTGCTGTTGTAATTCAAAAGAATGTAATTCTGTCTACACTGGAATGCTAGAGGAATGTGGCATCACAAAGATTTCATTCATGACACTGCAGAAATGCAGTGCAATATGACCTATTGATAAACGAACGGTTACCGTCATGGCACGAAATTAAATCCTATTTTGAATAGGATTTTTTGACTGAAAAGCTGTAACTGCGCAGTGGCTGCTGCAGCAGTCCAGGTCATATTGTAATGCTGAGTCCCTGTCTTTTCCTCGGGCCTCTAATCAGTCAACCTCACAGCTTTTATGATTCTCAAACCAATGTTTTCTAAGGATCAAAACAGTTATGGATACACTGGTCAAGGAAAAGTTAAATTTATATGACCCCTTAATATTCACATCAACCATTATACCTCAAAGGAAAGGTCCTTTGAGGTAGCCTGGAGAGGGGAAGTATCCAAGCCACACCAGTTACTTACTGGGGTACCTCTCTTCTCCATATACACAACATTAGGGATGAACCGAAATGAAAATTCTGGGCCGAAACCGAAAATCCAGGATGCACTTGGCCGAAAACCGAAACCGAAATTTTTACCTATTTAAAAAAATAAAAATAAATGGTGTGTATAATTGTATTAATTTTATACTTTTTCATTAATTTCATGAATTTAATGAATCTGAATTGAAAAACTACAAACCAATAAAATAAATCACACTTTTATTGAAAGTAACACCAAAATTGGACAAAAAATATATTAAAACTATATTAAATATTCTTCTTCTTTCAGTTCTGTAAAAATCTAAGTTTACAGATTTTATTAACAATTATCCAAATAATGTAAAGTTTTAGAAAACTATTATATGAAAAACAACAGTCAAGTAATGAACTTGGCTAACATCTTTCAAAAAGTTTAAATACGCAACAGTAATTTTAATTAAAACAAAAGGCAGAACACAGAATGGCAGAGAGCCTCTATTCCACTGATCTATATATAACTATAATATATATATATATATATATATATATATATAGATAGATAGATAGATAGATAGATAGATAGATAGATAGATAGATAGATAGATAGATAGATCAGTGCTCTATTCTGTTTATGTAAACGTATACGTACACTTTAAGTGAGAATTATTGTGCAAAACAACAGTGCAAAACAGCAGTAATTGAACTAAATCCAACCTCAACTGTAAACGACAGATGTATCCTCAAGTGAAGAACAAGTCACAAGTCACAAGAAGGCAGTGGTGGCTCAGCGGTTAAGGCTCTGGGTTACTGACTCACCACCAAGACACCACTGTTGGGCCCTTGAGCAAGGCCCTTGAACCTATCTGCTCCAGGGGTGCCGTATCATGGCTGACCCTGCACTCTGACCCCAGCTTAGCTGGGATATGTGAAAAATAAATAATTTCACCATGTATATGCAGAAATGTATGTATAATGTGTGACAATTGATCAATTTATTTATTATTTTTTAAGTGTAATGTAATTGCTATACACATCAAATTTGACCGCTTTCTATTTAAGTACAAGTGAAAGGTTTCTCTTCAAGAACAAAAGTTGCTAAACTTTCTGACAGTCTCTCCTGTCAGAAAGCTCATCAAGAACATGAGATGCTGCACTGAACAGTCTCTCACTCTCTGTGCTGGTGCTTGGGCAGATAAATACCTGTGCGCAAGCAAAGGAAAGCGGTCTTTGTTTATGCGACCGTAGTCAAGGGGATTGTCGCTTCTGGCGTAGTTCCGCTAGATATGCCTCAAGTTGTGGTGTAGCTGCGCTAGTTGTGACACTTTCCTGTAGAATCTCTTGTGTGTGTGTGTGTGTGTGTGTGTGTTTTTTTTTTTTTTAAAGTTCTGCTGAATAAACACTGCAGATCGCAAATTTGATGTCCTTATCAGAAACTTTTAAGAATTTCCACACCGTTGACATGATCGGCCTTTGTTTGGTAGCGCTGTGATAAGGGCTAGATCGATCCAGAGTGAAATCTGAGCACTGAGGGGCGGGGCGAAGAGGTATTTTCGGCTCATGTTTTCGGCCTTTTTTCTCTTTCGGCCAAAAACCGAAAGTGCCATTTTCGGCCGAAATTTTCGGCGGCTGAAATTTCGGTGCATCCCTACACAACATCACTGGGACCCATCATCCATTCACATGGTTTCTCTTACCACTGCTACGCTGATGACACGCAACTCTACTTGTCTTTCCAGCCCAACGACACCACGGTGACCGCTCGAATCGCTGCCTGTCTGGCAGACATCTCAGCCTGGATGAAGGAACACCACCTTCAACTCAACTCAACCCAGCCAAGACCGAACTCCTTGTCTTTCCAGCCAACCCTGCTGTTGAACACAACATCACCGTGCAGCTGGGTCCAACTACAGTTTCGCCTTCCAAAACAGTCAGAAATCTAGGGGTAACCATTGATGGTGAGCTAAATTTCACAGACCACATTTCAAAAACTGCAAGATCATGTAGATTTACACTCTACAATATCAGGAAGATAAGACCCTTCCTATCTGTACATGCCACACAACTGCTCGTTCAGTCCCTTGTCATAACTAGACTGGACTACTGTAACACGCTCATTGCAGGCCTTCCTGCATGTGCTATTAGACCTCTGCAAATGATCCAGAATGCTGCAGCACGTCTGGTCTTTAATGAGCCTAAGAGAGCACATGTTACACCACTCTTTGTCTCTCTCCACTGGCTGCCGGTTCATGCACGTATTAAATTCAAGGCCCTGATGCTGGCATACAAAACAGTCACTGGGTCTGCTCCAGCATACCTAAAAACATTTATGCAGAGCTACGTTCCCACCAGAAGCCTACGGTCGGCAAAGGAACGTCGCCTTGTCGTACCAAAACAAAGAGGCACCAAAACACTTTCCCGGGCTTTCGGTTTCATCATACCACGGTGGTGGAATGACCTTCCCAACTCAATCCGGGATGCTAACTCACTCTCTATCTTCAAAAAACGGCTAAAAACACATCTTTTCCAAAAGCACTTAACCGGTCACTTAAAAAAAAAAAAAAAAAAAAAAGTGTTGCACTTAAATCGGTTTTGTATACTATTCTGATGATAGTGAAACTTTGTAATATGGCACTTTTTGTACCACTGTCTCCCTAAGATGATTCGCTGATGTTTTTCCTCTTTTGTAAGTCGCTTTGGATAAAAGCGTCTGCCAAATGAATAAATGTAAATAAAGGGGAAACATTTTATCTCCATGATTTCAAACAGTGGCATTTATTTATAAAAAAAATTTTTATTGCCAGACGGGCTGTTTGAGTATTTCTTTAACTGCAGATCTCTATGTATGCGCTGTGGTCTGTGAGAAACGATCTCATTTAACTGTATTGCCTCTGCAAATGGTTAAATGACAGCTCAAACTCAAAACAAAAATTGTTCAGTAAGCGGCAGTTCTGCGGACGGAAACGCCTTTGAGAGAGGTCAACGGACAATAGTAGGACTGGTGTAAACTGACAAAGGCTACGGTAACTCTAACCACTCTGTACAGTATTAGTGAGCAGAATAGCATCTCAGAATGCACAACATGTTGAATCTTGAGGTGGATGGATGCTGCTCCAAACTTGAAGAATTTAGCCTGGTCTGATGCATCTTGATGAGATACACCGATATAAGGTCAGAATTTGGCGCTAGCCTTCCTTGTATCAATGGTCCAGGATGGTGGTGGTGGTGTAATTGTGTAGGGAATGTTTTCTTGGCACACTTTGGGCCTGTTAATACCAATCAATCATCGTATTAATGCCACAGCCTATTTTGAGTATTGTTACTGACCATGTGCATCCCTTCATGGCCACAATTTACACGTCTTCTAATGGATTCTTCCAGCATGATAATGCAACATGTCACAAGGCAAATGTTGTCTCAAACCATTGCAGACAACATGACAATGAGTTCACTATTCTTCAGTGACCTCACCAGATTCAAATCCAATAGAACACCTTTGGGATGCGATTATAAGGGGAGATTCGCAGCACGAATGTGCAGCTGACAAATATTTTGAGTATTTCTGAGTGAAACCTGGATATTCAATAAAAAATGCATAGGCCAGAACTTAATTTTTTAAATTGTGAATTGATTGGATGAAAAGTGGCTTTTTCATACCAGAATGGAGCCGACATCCTCACATGCACTGGCACACCTTGCAGGTAGCTTGTGTGTGTGAAGGAATAGCTGACAGAGTAGAATGGAGCACAAACCCTTTTGGGATCTCGATGTCCTTGCTGTCAGGACCATTAACTTCCTGTGCTGTTCTGACCTCTTGAGCTGTGTGTGCACTCATAGGAATGATGTAGCCACTGTGCTGAGGAGCATTAGTGATTTTGTAGAATGTGTTTGTTTTAAGAACAAAGTGTTTTTTTTTTTTTTTTGTAAACTTATTAGACTTTATTACACTATTCTAAAATATATTTTTAAGGCTTTTTCTAAGTCACTACTAAATTAAATTCTCATGGAAGCAATTTAATGAGTAAAACCGTCATTACTGCATTGGGGACATTTTGTTGTTTCATGGTTTTGGTAATGAGTTATGTTCTATGGAGAATGTGGCTAGGCATGTCAACTAGCCTTCAACATATGTATACTCCAATCCTTATTTTTATCTTAAACATCTAAAAAAATGGAGGGGGTCAGAATTAATTTTGTTGGAGGAGTTATAAAAAATTAAATAACACTGTCAATGCCAATGTTCAGCCTTAAGATGGCTATAAATTGGTATTTATCTCTGTTCAATATGCAAATTACAGTAATGTTGTTGCTAAATCTTTTGGTCACGTCAGGAGTTGCATGTTATGTGGTTCAGACTCGATTACTTACACAAGTTTAATACTTGGGGAGAATGTAAGTAAAGTGGTGCATTTGCAAGCACTTTAATGACTATCGTTTCTATTGTTTGGAGAAACTGGTAGTCCAGCCCCAAACCTACACCACAGCCAACGTTGCGTTGTCGGCTTCTCAAACAGGGCAGGGTAATGTTTAATGCGCCACAATGTTTACACTTCAGGGCAATCAACCAACAAATGGTGTGAATTATAAGCTCTATTTTAAAGATATTTTTGTAAAGGGTTTAAACTGTTTTCCATGCTTGTTCAATGAACCATAAATTATTAATGAACATGCACCTGTGGAATGGTCATTAAGACACTAACAGCTTACAGACAGTAGGCAATTAAAGTCACCGATATAAAAACTTAGGACACTAAAGAGACCTTTCTACGGTCTCTGAAAAACAGCAAAAAGATGCCCAGGGTCCCTGCTCATCTGTGTGAACGTGCCTTAGGCATGCTGTATGGAAACGCGAGGACTGCAGATGTGGCCAGAGTAATAAATTGCAATGCCCATACTGTGAGATGCCAAAGACGGCACTACAGGGAGACCGGAAGGACCACTGATTGTCCTCGCAGTGGCAGACCATGTGTAACCAATACCTGCATCGGACAGGAACAGGATGGCAACAACGATTGCCTGAGTTACACCATCTCTCACACAATACCTCCATCAGTGCTCAGACTGTCCGCAATAGGCTGAGAGAGGCTAGACTGAGGGCATGTAGGCCTGTTGTAAGGCAGGTCCTTACCAGACATCACCGGCAACAACGTCACCTATGGGCACAAACCCACCTTCGCTGGACTAGACAGGACTGGCAAAAAGTGCTCTTTGTTGACGAGTCACGGTTTTGTCTCACCAGGGGTGATTGTTGGACTCTCATTTATCGTCGAAGGAATGCGTGTTACACTGAGTCCTTTAGTCTGGAGCGGGATCAATTTGGAGGTAGAGGGTCCGTCATGGTCTTGGGCGGTGTGTCACAGTATCATCGGACTGAGCTTGTGTCACTGCAGGCAATCTCAACACCGTTACAGGGAAGACATCCTCCTCCCTCATGTGGTACCCTTCCTGCAGACTTATCCTGACATGACCCTCCAGCATGACAATGCCACCAGCCATACTGCTCATTCTGTTAATGATTTCCTGCAAGACCAGAATATCCGTGTTCTGCCATGGCCAGCAAAGAGCCCAGATCTCAATCCCGTTGAGAACATCTGGGACTTGTTGGATCGGAGGGTGAGGGCTAGGGCCATTTCCCCCAGGAATGTCCAGATGCACTGCAGTACTTAATGCAGCTGGTGGTAAAATAATGACCCCCCCCACCCACCTTTGTTCGAGGACACATGATTCCATTTCTGTTAGTAATATGTCTGTGAAACTTGCTCAGTTTGTCTTTTGTGTAAATATTTGCATGAACATAAAAAGATTCAACAACTAAGTTTGCTGACAATATAAGTAATTGAAAGGTGAGAGGAAATTCCTTTTTTGTCACCACAGATTAACCTGGTTTAGGAGAGTTTTTATTTAATTTTTTTTTACATTTGAAAAAGTTACATCACCTTTTTATGTCTACCCATATGAGTGACATGTTTGGTCAAAGCGGGAACCCTGTGGCTTGTTTGTTGTAGACCCGAGTGATTGAGAGGTCTGGATTTGGGCATTTTTCATCCTTGTGAGTCAGCGTTATAAAATGCCTTTTGTTTAAATTATGATGGCATAACACTGACTACTTGCAGGCCTAAATCCTCTGGTTCATTTTTTGCCTTGCTCATCCATTCCTGTGATGTCTTTGCTAACCTACTGGCTCTGAGCGTGTTAGTTGCTCTAAACCTTTTTTCTTTTGTCATTTGCCACATTTTGTAATTTATTTTTCCCATTTTCCCTTCTGTCCACAGCATGGATATATACTGTAGAGACGAAGAGTAGAGGGTTGTTTCTGGCAACAAACATTTCAGTGAAATGTTTGAAGTCTGTTGCCAAGCAATGCGGCAGGTTTTATTTTACGATCGCATCCTCAGACCTGCAGCTTGTTGCAATTACCATTGTCGTTTGGGAGGGCGGTCGGGCGGGTAGGTGGGTGTGCATTCTGTATTTCTGTTTATTTGACTGATTATGCTCCAGTGTTTTCTTCAAGATGTTCACTTATGCATTTACTTTATTTTCACACTGCTTGTTGCATTTAAAAAAAAAAAATGTCCCTGTTTCTTTGCTATCGGTTTTCTTGCTTTATTCAATGAGGGGGGCTGAGGAGTGTTGCATGAGTTTTAAGGCCCCCCCATAAGAAAAATTGGGAAAGCTCATTTTCCATTTTATAACTTTTTCCTTCATCTAACTTTTATTTTAAAACTCATTTTACATCTGAAATTTCTAAACTCTGAAACGTACAGGTATTGTTGAGGCATTTACAGTCTGACACAATCGATCCTTGTCTTCACAAAAGTGTAAAGATATTACTTAAATTTACATTCACACAACAGGGCACATTCAATAGATCATAGATAAAAAAAAAATTCTGATCAGCCTAATGAAACTTATCTTGTCTGAGGGCTGCTTTGAGAAAAACATACTATGGTTTAACAGCGCAACAAATTTAATAGAAATGAAGTCTCAAAATGCTTTTTAAAGTTTAAATGCTTTTTTAATTGGACACATCTAAAAAATCACGCTCCTGCATGAGACTGAGCAAAAGCAAAGGCATTTGTCTAGTGCACGTTTGCATAGAAAAATAAAAGGATGATTGCAAAATCGTTTGGTGTGAACAACCACTTACAGTTGGAGGTACTAGGTATTGCTCCCTTATGCGTTTCTCAGATAAAGCTTTTTTTTTTTATTTTTTTATTTTTTAACTCCTTGTCCAAAAGAAACCAAAAGATTCAATTTGGAAATGTCTCGTGAGAGCCTCTTGTCCGGTTCCATTTCTGTGTACCATCTGTTTGAACAGCCCCTGGCCTGTGCTCAGAGTTAAGCTGAAAACCATTGCCATCGTTTGAATATTGCTACTGTACATACAACTAGGGGTGGGTAAAAATATATTGTTTTTCCAATTAATCGCAATCATTTAAACAATCTATCAATTCTTAAATCCCAAGATCGATCTTTCGCTCAATGCCCAACCCTCTACTACAATGAGGGGAAGTCACTTGCATTTGCAACCAAATTTCGCACAAAGCGACTAAAGTGAATATATATTTGGCAACTGGCTGGTAAATGTATACGTTTCACTCACCAGTAATTGTAGTTTAGTCATGAAGTTTTCCACAGCGAGGTCCTTTTCACAGTGTGTTGAGTTGTTGTGTAATGTGCGTCCAAGACTAGATCCATGCTGTCCGTTGTTGATCAAAAATAATTCTAAAGAAAAAAAATTGATTCTAATCATGCATCGCACAGATGAGGTAAAGCCATTCGAGTCCTCTGTTTACAGAAATGCCGCTTTTTGTTAAAGAGGCTGTACCGGTTTTAGTACATATTCAACAAATCAATGTAAATATTGTAAATAGAACAAATTATGCAATTTTAACAATAAATATGTAACAATCATATGAAATGCATTATATCTTATTAATTGATTTAAATAATGTATTTGTTCATATTTAAAAAGCCAAAAATGTGGCAAATGATGAAGTGATAAACTAATTGGTAAAATTTATATTTTCCTAATGTGCCTAGTTAAAAGGTCCTCTGTATAATTAGCCGCATTAGCTGGGAGAATTTATTTTGTATGTACCGGTAATAAAAAGGGACATTATAACTGAAATAAACCCATATGAATAGAATCGAGAGCTTGCAAATCGGAATCAAATAGAATCTGGAAATATGCATCAATACCCAGCCCTACATACAACTGTACAGAGTGAAAAACAATGTGGTATTTCACCTGTTATTATGAAGCTTGAGATTGTGGTAGTGTACTGTGGCATCAGTTCAAGTGTAAAAGCATGTGAACTGCCTATTGAGTTATCCCTTCTCATATTTCTTTTGACTTATCATTTGAAAATATGGACCGATTTTAAAAAATGTTATGCACATTAGATGAAAATGGATTATCTTTTTTTTAAACCGCAATGAATGTTCTTTGCAATAATATAACATGGTGCTGTATGGTTTGTATAAAATGTGCCCTCTTGTGGACCATGTAAAAAAAACATCAATTAAAAAATCGGCTGACTTTAAAATTCCAATTTAATTCGAATTTGAGGTAAAAATGTGTATTTAGTTTCTCTGCCCAATTGACTGCCCTAATATGCAGCCTACATGTTTGCAAAGAAGAATTTTGTGTAAATTACTTTTTTATTTTTTTTATTCACTCAAAGTAATGATTTTTAAAAAGAGTGGCTTCCTAAAACACTATCAATGTTTGGGTCTGTGAGGGTTAAGGGACTGGAGAAGATTGGAGATTAAATCCAGATATTATACTTTTTTGAAGTGTTGCTTTGACCGGACCAAAATGACGTGGTTCCATGAAGAGCTGGTTTTAATTCTCTATTCAGGTCAGCCGTCGGCCAGCCATCATACATGAAATGGAAAAGCTCATTCGCAGAGATGGGTGGTTTTGATGGTCTTCAGCTGAGATTCTGGGTTCTTCTGATGAAGAGCAACTTGTAATTTGGTTTTCGATGATGATTTGCTCTAGGCAACACAACATAACACATGCCTTCTGGCTACAATGCAGTTTTAGCATGTGACTGGAACCTGAGATTATACTTGCTCTATTCCAAAAGCTGCCTAAATAGACATGTCACCTAACAAGTGACAGATTTGGGACTCTCTACATAGGCAGCAACTCCCACTTCAGCTCTACTTAAGTTTGATGTTAGCATGTTTATATTTTTCAGCATAAAATTGCATGCACAGCACACAAACATCAGATAAATAATACATTTTTAACTACAATGGAATTTGTGGAACGGAGATGTTTAACAGAATGCTAAGGACCGATAGCCTTTGGGATTGAGATGTAATGAAAGTGAATGATAACTGTCTTCCACTTTATTCCGTGGAACACAAAAGTCATTCAGGTTTGGAACAACAGAAGTGTGAGTAAATGACACAATTTTTTCATGCACTATCCTATTAAAATACGGCCTCTTTAGGGAGCACACTAATTTCTGGAACGGTGCAACAGAGCGTGTGCATCTCATTCATTGGAAAGTTCAGCAGATGACTGTGTAGTAGATATGGGATTCCAGAGTAGATCCAAATTCCATTTTTCTCCCCATAGAACATATTCACTTGCCTCAACCACCACATGTTAGAGGCCGCACGCGTTTGTGTTGCATGTTTGCGTGTATTTATGCAGTATGTCACGGATTCAGATGTTGTTAGCCCAGCTGTCTGGGTGTAATAAGACACACGTTGTCCTCATGTGGCCTTCGGTCTTTTGGCATCTTTATGTACCCCCCCCCACCATCTCATCTAGTCTACCTCTCATTCACTCCCTATTTGCGCTCATTTCACCCATACCCACTTTCAGACATAAGCTTTTGTTCGGCAAATTAAGAGTAAAAAATAAAAATTAAGAACCAAGTGATGTAAGGTACGCTGTGGAAAGGGAGGAAAACGAGAGGTTTTATGTTGAATGCCCATGTTCTTATTTTTAAGCCCTTTGGGCCTAATGGCCAGCCCGACCAGCACAAACATTGTTCTGTGCATCACCAAGTCAGGCTGGCTTTTGTTATATTCCAACACTTGCCTGTCTTGACTTCATTGTTCCTGACCCATTTTCAGACCTTTATTTTAGAAATAACTTGCAAGAGGGTTTTTGCAGTAAATTGAATGCTAAATTTAATCTCTCCTCCAGTCCAACATGTTTTTTGGTTTCTTTTCATTCTCTGATTTTACAGCACCACAAATTTACAGCCACTTACCAATGTGGTATCATGGGTAAAGAATATCTTTTTCTCAAACGCCTAGGCAAAGGGGAATTTACTTTCTAGTTAGGAATTAGGAGCAGAGTTAAGAGACCTTGGCGTCTGATTGATCAGAGCTTGAACAGGATAAAAACGGATTTGTCAATTGAGATGGTGTTCAAGAGCTCTTTTCAACAAGGCGGTAGCAGCAGCTGCTCCAGTGTCCTGATTGATGTCAAATGTACTGGCACTTCACTACAAAGTCGATACTAGAACTAAAAAAGAAACCACTATCATTCTACAGTTTCCTCATGCCGTCTTAATGACATGCGGCTCTTTTTGTTTTTTAACTCTTAAATGGGTGATTCTCACAAAACCCTGTTAAGAAAATCTCCTGGTCCTATTTTGCTCAAATCCAAAGAAACACTATTTTGCATGTAGAAAATGAAGCCTATTTTTAGGGCCATTTAAGTTTACATTGACTATTGTCATGAGTTAGAAAAGTAAATGTGATAGTTCACAGCATCGAAATTAGTTTGTTATAAGTTATAAGCAGTTCTTTTTACTTGCACTAATGTTATGAGGTTTGTTGTAATCTCTATCAAATTACCCCCCCACCCATTATCGCAATAAAAGATGACCATTGCAATTTTAAACAAATTTTTTTCACATTGTGGTTAAGTATTTATACATCAGTAGGAATTACCTTGGAACCGTGTGTGTGTGTGTGTGTGTGTGTAGTACTTGCTGTAATGATAATAATCACTGAAAATGATGTGAAAGTTAAATGTTGTATGCATTACAATAAGAATTGGGGGCTAATTTGTGCTTTGTCAAATGTCCCATTGTAAAAAAGAAAATATCTTGATGACCTTTTAAAATGGGCTTCCTCTTTCTTTTATACAAAATTATACCACCATCATCCCCATGCCAAAGAAGTCTTCAGTGTCCTGCCTCAACGACTACCGTCCCGTCGCACTTACACTCATCATCATGAAGTGCTTCGAGAGGCTCGTCATGAGGCAGATTAAGACCCAGCTGCCCCCTCACTAGACCCACTGCAATTTGCGTGATCGTTCAAACCGCTCAACGGATCGATGCCATCACCACAACCCTCCATCTGGCCCTCACCCACCTAGACAATAAGGACTCATACGTTCGAATGCTGTTCATAGATTTCAGCTCAGCATTCAACACAATCATTCCCCAGCACCTGATTGGAAAGCTGAACCTGCTGGGCCTGGACACCTCTCTCTGCAACTGGATCCTGAACTTCCTGACTGGGAGACCTCAGTCAGTCCGGATCGGGAACAGCATCTCCACCACCACCACACTGAGCACTGGGGCCCCCCAGGGCTGTGTGCTCAGTCCACTGCTGTACACTCTGCTGACTCACGACTGTGCAGCAATGCACAGCTCGAATCACATCATCAAGTTCGCCGATGACACGACCGTGGTGGGTCTCATCAGCAAAAACGACGAGTCAGCATACAGAGAGGAGGTGCAGCGGCTGACGAACTGGTGTAGAGCCAACAACCTGTCCCTGAATGTCGACAAAACAAAAGAGATGGTTGTTGACTTTAGGAGAGCACATGGTGAACACACTCCGCTGAACATCGACAGCTCCTCTGTGGAGATCGTCAAAAGCACCAAATTCCTTGGTGTTCACTTGGCGGAGAACCTCACCTGGTCCCTCAACACCAGCTCTATCACCAAGAAAGCCCAGCAGCGTCTCTACTTTCTTCGAAGGCTGAGGAAAGCACATCTCCCAACCCCCATCCTCACTACATTCTATAGAGGGACTATTGAGAGCATCCTGAGCAGCTGCATCACTGCCTGGTTTGGGACTTGCACAGTTTCGGACCGCAAAGCCCTGCAGAGGATAGTGAGGACAGCTGAGAAGATCATTGGGGTCTCTCTTCCCTCCATCAAAGACATTTACAAAAAACACTGTATCCACAAAGCAACCAGCATTGTGGACGACCCCACACACCCCTCACACAAACTCTTTACCCTCCTCCCGTCTGGCAAGAGGTACCGAAGCATTCGGGCCCTCACGGCCAGACTGTGTAACAGCTTCTTCCCCAAGCCATCAGACTCCTCAATACTCAGAGACTGGTTTGACACACACGTGTCCTGAGTTGCACTTTAATAACTGTCACTTTATAACTGTCTGCTACCTCAATAACTGCTATGTGCATAGAAGATTATCTCATAGTATGTTATGTTTACATGTTTAGAAACTGTCATCTTTTTGCACTACTGAGTACTGGTCGGCGCTGCACTGTCTATTGTCCTGTTCATTGTCAGTAATTTGTTGTACTGTCCCGTACTTTTTGCACATGTTTGCGCGTGCACTTTATATAGGTGTATATATAGGTTTTTTTATATAGGTATTTTATTTCGTTGTGTTGTCTCATGTGGTCCTTTGTTGTTTTTATGTAGCACTATGGTCCTGGAGGAACGTTGTCTCGTTTTGCTGTGTACTGTACTAACTGTATATGGTTGAAACGACAATAAAAACCACTTGACTTGACTTATACATTTAATAATGATTTGGGGTTAAATATGTCCAAGATGTTTTCTTGACAGATTTTGAGTGAGAATGACCAAAATAAATATTTGTAAAGTGAATTGTTTGTGTGAATGGTTAAATGCACTTCTCTTTCAAAATGCCTGTCTTGGCAAGGCATTAAGTAAAATAAAACTAATGTCTTCTGTGAATGTAAACTGGTGGTATTTTTGCTGTCATGACACTCTTAGACCTGACTAATGTTTGTTCTCTCTCTCTCTCAGGGATGGCGTATGGCAGTCAGGTTGTTGTCCCCCCCAAGATAAATGCGGTGTTGGGCAAGAACGTCACCCTCAGCTGTAGGGTGCAGGTGGATACCAACCTCAGCCTGACCCAGAGCTCCTGGGAGAGGAAGCTGCCCACTGGCTGGGTGACACTGGCTGTATTCAACCCCATGTTCGGCATCTCCATCCATCCAGAATATGCGCAACGCCTGTCCTTCCGCTCGCCCTCTGCACACGATGCCACCATTGTGCTGGAAGATGTGGGTTTCGCTGACATCGGCGTGTACACCTGCAAGGTGGCCACCTTTCCGCTGGGTAACACTCAAGCCTCCACCACCATCAGTGTGCTAGGTAACAATAGACTGTGTGTATGTGTGCATGAGAATGTGTGTCAGTGCTCAGTTGTTGTTTTTTTCTGCTGACTCGTGTAAAAAAATAGCTTGCAATGTATTTTTTATTTACCAAAATATATATTTTTCATTAACATGAGAATTATTCAATCTGTTAGTTATTTCTCCTATACTAGCTTAAAATTTAGAAACGACTGTAAGCCATTCGTAGCGTGCTTTTTTTTTAAATTTTTTTATTTGCATTATTACACGGGTCTCTGAAATACTAGATTCTGATTGGTCACTGGTGCCGTTTAGCGGTTTGATATTTCTGGGTAACAACTGCACATCCAGGGATTAAGACATATCAGACTTCTCATATGGGTTTTGCGAGTCATCATTCCTACTTCTCGTATCACTGTGCGATCTCCGTGAGATGGATAATGAAGAGTCAGATGTTAATTTTCACGAAGTAAACACCAACAGAACTCTCACACAAATTGGAGGTGGAATTTGGCTGTTCATCTGACTATTTTATAGTAATCTATAGTATGCCCGTGCAGTGCTAGCATGTTAGTGAGTGGTGCTGCTCTGTTGGCACATAAGCACAAGCAGCCCTGGGTGATTCACTATCTATTTTTAGCCTTCACACAGTGCGCAATATTTGAGCGCTACTCACGAACAACAACAAGAAAGGCAAAAATAAAACACTGGTTTCTTTTCTACTGAAGACTTGAAGACCGGAATTACTGTTAATTTTACTGCTACATTATCCAGTATACTAGTTAATAATAAAGTGTTTCTTAAGCTATACATTTATATTTAAATAATGTGTAATACGTAAAGAATCACAAATCTCTAACTAAAGAGAACTCTCAATTAGTTCCACACAATAATGTAGAGAGATTCTAAACTGTTTATGCAAAAAAAACAAAAACACTGGTATCGGCTTGGGATCGGCATCGGCCGATACAGAGATTTCCTATATCAGAAGAGAAATTGGTATCGGTGCATACCTAGTGAATGGCCCAATGCTTATTGGTTTAAGTGGGCAAGTATGCACTGTGTGTGCGAGAGAGAAAGAACATTAGTAGAAACCACAGAGCAGGAATGAAAGCAGTGTTTTGGGAAATCTTCCAGTGAACATTATTTTGAACCACTAGAGCACATCTTCTCTGAACTTGCAGATACTGAATAAAAGTGGTGTGCTGTTATGAACTGGGTGTAAAAGGTAACGAGGAACTTTGCAAGCATATGGCCTTCTGTTAGGTTTATTAATTATGTATTATGATGTGAGTGTGTGGAGAGTTGCTCTTCCCTTGGTGAGCACAAGATGAAGGTTGGAGTAGTACATGAGATGTAGAGTGAATATTCATGAAGAGGAGGAAGATGAATTGGGCTGCACAATTGGAGAAATTTTTTTATTATTATGAACACAACCGTATTAAGGGTTGTTTGATCTTTTAGTTTGCCTTTTGGCTTGGGGGAAGGGCGGGCTTTTACTACAAAAAGTGCTAAATAATACCACTCGTGCGCATTGCAAATTAGTGTTACTTGTCCATGCAAAAGTCACCAACACTGTGCTAAGATTTTGCAGCCATGGTTTTGCAATGCGATTTGCAAAGGCATTCTGAGTGGTTTTCAGCGTGTTGCTCTGCAGTTGATATTATGGGTGGTTTGCTAGGTGGTTGCTTACTGGCCTAAGTCAAAGGAGTCCATATAGGTTTGCTCTGGTCCCTACTTGAATATATGATTTCGTTTTTTTCCTCCTGTCATCTACCAGGTGAAAATCACAAGTTTGATTGCTTTGGTAATGGCACCCCTCTACTCAAGCCACACAATTTGAGGTGTCACTCATGGCCGTAGCACAAAGTTTATTACTTTTGGCTTAAGATTTTTTTTAAATAATTTGGTATTAATAATATTAATTTTCTGCTCTATTTTGTTAGTGGAGCTTGCTATGGAAAGCATAGCAGGCCTATGCTTTCCATAGCAAGCTCCACTAACAAAATAGAGCCAAATAAGGACCAGGAGGTTTAATAAAAGGAGAGGGGAGGGGGCAGATGGATGGAAAGTGGTTGTGTAATGAGGGAGGGTGAACACGCACAGTTATAAATCAGAGGTGGGTAGATTAGCCAAAAACTGTACTCCCAAGTAAAAGTACAATTACTTCAAAAATATAATTACTCAAGTAGAAGTAAAAGTACTAACATAAATAATTACTTGAGTAAGTGGAAGTACTCAAGTAGTGAGTAACTTGTTACTTTCACAGATGACATAATGAACATTTACTCCACTATATTCCATTACATTGAACATGTATTATAGAATTATTATTAGTGTGTGTGTGTGTGTGTGTGTGTGTGTGTGTGTGTGTGTGTGTGTGTTCCTGACAATTTCCATGGCTTTCATTTATAAATAATTGGGTGTTTGGATCAGCAATTTCATTTTGATCTATCAAATAAATGAAGGACACTGTAATATTTTGGTAGTGAAATGAGGTTCATTGGATTAACAGAAAATGTGCAATATGAATCAAAACTAACAGGTGCATAAATTTGGGCACCCTTGTCATTTTGTTGATTTGAATACCTGTAACTACCTAGCACTGAATAATTGGAACACCCAGTTGGTTTGGTGAGCTCATTAAGCCTTGAACTTCATAGACTGGTGCATCCAATCATGAGAAAAGGTATTTAAGGTGGTCAATTGCAAGTTGTTCTCTTTCACTCTCCTCTGAAGAGTGGCAACATCTCATCTCAAATGACCTGAAAACAAAGATTGTTCAACATTATGGTTTCGGGGAAGGCTACAAAAAGCTATCGCAGAGATTTAAGCTGTCAGTGTCCACTGTGAGGAACATAGTGAGGAAATGGAAGACCACTGGCACAGTTCTGGTTAAGGCCAGAAGTGGCAGGCCAAGTAAAATATCGGAGCGGCAAAGGCGAAGGATGGTGAGAACTGTCAAAAACAGCCCACAGACCACCTCCAAAGACCTACATCTTGCTGCAGATGGTGTCACTGTGCATCGTTCAACAATTCAGCACACTTTGCACAAGGAGAATCTGTTCGGGAGAGTGATGCGGAAGAAGCCTTTTCTGCACACACGCCACTTGCTACCCACAGTCAAATTTTATGGAGGTTCCATCATGCTGTGGGGCTGTGTGGCCAGTGTCGGTACTGGGAATCTTGTTAAAGTTGAGGGTCGCATGGATTCCACTCAATATCACCAGATCAGTCACAAAGTCGAAGTTACGCCAGGGTTGGATATTTCATCAAGACAACGACCCAAAACACTGCTCAAAATCTACTCTGGCATTCATGCAGAGGAACAAGTACAATGTTCTGGAATGGCCATCCCATTCATCAGACCTGAATATCATTGAAAATCTGTGGGGTGATTTGAAGCGGTTTGTCCATGCTCAACCATCAAAATGTTTTGCAAGGAGGAATGGTCCAAAATGCCTTCATCCAGAATCCAGACACCCATTACAGACTATAGTAAGCGTCTAGAGGCTGTTATTTCTGCTAAAGGAGGCTCAACTAAATATTGATGTGATATTTCTGTTGGGGTACCCAAATTTATGCACCTGTCTAATTTTGTTTTGATGCATTTTGCACATTTTCTGTTCATCCAATAAACCTCATTTCACTACTGAAATATTACAGTGTCAGTTATTTGATAGATCAAAATGAAATTGCTGATCCAAACACCCAATTATTTATAAATGAAAATCATGGAAGTTGTCAGGGGTGCCTAAACTTTGTGTGTGTGTGTGTGTGTGTGTGTGTGTGTGTGTGTGTGTGTGTGTGTGTGTGTGTGTGTGTGTGTGTGTGTGTGTGTGTGTGTGTGTGTGTGTGTGTGTGTGTGTGTGTGTGTGTGGTGAGCTCATTGTTTCTCATCCACACCTATCACATCGCTTCTGAAGACATGGATTATACCACTGGAGTCTTATGGATTACTTTTATGCTGATTTATGTCTGTTTGTTTAGCTTTAAAATGTTGCCACCCATTCACTTGCATTGCATGGACCTACAGAGCTGAGAAATTCTTCTAAACAATCTTCATTTGGGTTCAGCAGATTAAAAATTCCTACACATCTGGGGTTGCATGAGGGTGAGTAAATAATGAGAATTGAAATTTTTGGGTGAACTATCCCTTTAAGGGCTCTTGTCAGATCTGGATTAATTTGTCAATAACAAGTGAGGTTTGGAAACATTTCTAGTAATTATTACAGTGAAAACATGAAAATGTCCCACAAGGACATTATATATAATGCTGAAATATAATGCCGCCTTTTGCTATTGTAGCTTTTAAAGTCCTCTGAAAAATGTAACTACACTGAAATAAGAATCCACAGTGTCGCAAGTATTTAGATCGTTAGTTCTGTACAGCAGTACCGCCGCTCTCTAAATGCAGAGTACACAACCTACGTAGGGCACCAACCCTGATCGTGGAACCCTCGTGGTATCTGAAACCGCCCCTTATCCAATATTTTGTAGAAGTGTCTGAATTCGGAGTGAGCCACTCATTCCCTAATTTTGTTCACTCATTCTTACCCACAATGCACTCTAATTTCAAGTGTACTTTTAAAAGTACACTCAGTGACGGTTAATTTCCCACAATCCAACACGGGGAAGACGTACGAGCTAGGAGTTTACTGCTTCCTTCACTCCTGCAATGTTTTATTTCATGCTGAATGTAGTAAATTTACGTTTTGACAAATCATTACTGGATTATAACATATAGAGAGACAAAACATACAGATACATTTTAAAATGTACTATTTATTTGATCAAATGTGTTTACTCTTAATATTAACACATATATTAAAAATTACAAACAGAATGAAGATTTATTGTATTCATATATTATTTAATAAGAATAAATAATGAGGCCAAAGTATTTTCAAATTTCATATGACGTTTCTGCCCCAGATCTCCGACACTCACGTCCAAATTCACTCATTTCGTTCACTTACTGCTGAGATTTAGTGCACTAACTGCCATTTACTATATAGGAAATATCGAATGAGTTCACGATAGCGGACACAGCCACTCTTGTCGCCACGATCACCTCATGCCCGCAAATCTCACACGCACGCGCACCTCGCTGTGCACGCACAGAAATGCTCTGTTCGTGATCCAGTTGTCGATCATGCGAATGGCAGTGATTTAACTTGGATGTTTATGGATTTATTCAGTTAATCCGCCTGATGTAGCTGCAATGGTTTCCAGTACCCCCGCGAGGGCATGGATTAAAAGCATAAATACTGCTTATGATATGCGGGGCAAAGCACACTGATATATTGGTGCACTAATTTAAAAATGTACACTTAAAACTGATGTCATTAGAGCCCAGTTACAGAATCACCCTGAAAATAACCATCTCATTACACAGAAAAGCCCGCTTTAGAATTAGAGCCAAAATGTACCTCAGTGTGGTGGCTGAAGTTGGAGCTGTGTCTTTAATCTTGAAATATCAGCTTGTCTTTGTGTTAAATTAAAGCATTGCATGACGAAGCTATTTTTTATTTTTTTTATTTTTAATTTTTTTTTTTCTTCACTGTGTGGAGCGAAGAAAGTGTTTCACTTTGAAGAGTTTGATGCTGCTGGACTGATGACTTTGTGAAGTCATAATGTACATAATGTAATGTCTCATCACGTGCAGCTGTGACCTTCTGCTCTCGTAAAAGTTCCATTCAATAATCTCTCAATAAATTACACATTAATTCAAATTAAGTAATGTAACGACAGTAATGCTGCACATTGTAAAGAAGTGTTTAAAAAAAGCATTCGAAATTTACTTGATTGAGATTAAAAAGTACCCACTTTTAGACCTACTTGAGTAACGTTTTGGGGAAAATTGTACTTTTCAAGTAAATGTAACTCGTTACTACCCACCTCTAGTTATAATTTGATCAGTGCTCTGTGCATTTGGGATCCCCTGCCCTTTAGGGTCAAGGATGTCGATTCAAGGTCTTGCTGAATTTGTTGTTTAAAAGGACAGATGAGAGTTGGCGCGCACACACAATCAAGCACAGTCACATGGGCGTGGAGCACATGCATACTGTACACTCCAGACACATGATATGTCACTCACACACTACATGCAAGTTGCGAAGACCATAGCTGCTACTGTTTTCTCTGAAGGTCAGCTGCCAATGTTAATATTTTGCAAGATAGGTAGAGACAGAAAACCTATGAGAGAGAGAGTGAGAAACAAAGGTTAGTGAAATCAGTCTGTACAGGGCAGTCACAAATTCAAGGGGCCTGAGACAACTACACACCTTAATTGTAAAGGGATCATTCACATTCACAACAAAATTCTGATTGTTTACTCAACTTGATGTCATCGCAAACCCATACAACTTCTTTCAGTGAAACTTAAAAGGAGAAATTAAGAATGGTCTGGTTTCTCTCTTACATGCAATTTAAAATGAATGGGAGCTGAAGCTTTCACACTTTAAGGATACAAAAGCCCATAAGATTTAGATTGGTGTGAGTGAATGGCCACAGAATTGTCATTTTTGGGTGAGCTTTTCCTTTCACGAATACCACAATTTAATGTTTTACCAAATGCCTGCTCATCACAGACTACAAGAAGCTTAGGAAATTGGATGCACCCATTAATAATCAGGGGTGCAAACTACTCGCCTTTCCACTAGTCACCACTGCCCAAATTGTTTTGTAAAATGTTCTACATTCTCCTTATTAAAATCACTTGAAGTGTTACTTTTAAGCTTAAAATTAAGCTTTGAATGCAACAAAAAAGCTTTAGAAACAACTAAAAATATATCTAGAACACCAGCTATGAGTTTCTCACCTTTTTCACCTCATGAGTTTGCATCCCTGAATGTTGTTTTTTTTTTTTTTTTTAACAAGGATGGGAAGTATCAATGAAATTTAATGAGAAAATATAGCCGCGAGAAGCAATTTGCAGGGTTCAAGTGGTTTAAGGCCTTTAAGCACATTCGTAAAAAGGTATTATGTTTTATTTAGCAAGCATGTAAACACCTAGATTATAGATGGAATAAGACCATTTACAGGCAATTTACTAAGGAAATACATGGTTTTTAAAGCTCATAATGCCACCTATGGTCACATCTCTATAAAAGTCAACAAATATTTGTATTTTTGTTTTAATATAATTATTGACCTAGAGAGTCCAGAGAATTGACTGCATTGATTTTATTGAAGTTGAGCGAAAAACCTAGGACTAGTTCATAAAAGTAATACTTAATGAACGATTGAATGACAGCAGGGGTTCTTGAGGCAAAGCTGTTCAGAATGAGGAGATTTAACAAATTATATGAATTATAGCTGCATCCCAATTCAGAGGCTGCATCCTTCAAAGGTCTCATTCGAAGGCCGATTGCTGCGCGACAGGCTGTCCCAATTCGAATGCTCCTTCAAATGTGGCCTCCAAATGAGTCCTTCGTTTCCCATGAAATGAAGGATACAACCGATGGATTGAGAAATTGCCGAATTACACTTAAGTGTTGGGTTTCAACTTACTCAAATATCTAGTGGTACAAATGTAAAAAAATAAAATTTATAATTTAAAGTGGTTCAAATGTTGACTTGTATCTTACGAAGATGCGAGAAATGGACCATGGTGAAAATATTTAGACCGTTTGTGAAACCTGTTTTGTTTTCAGACAGTTTAATATAACTTTCAATTAAGTCCAGTTCAAATGTTAGTCACTCGGCAGCTGTCACAGTTGTTAGGTGACAAGAACAGTCCTCAGGCTAGACTGTCCCAATTTACAATGCTCAGTCTGACCTTTGCGGCCTTCGAAGGACTCTGACTTCAAAGGCCATGCCTTCGAAGGATGCAGCCTTTGAATTGAGACACAGCCATTGTGTGAAACACGTGATTACAGAGACGTAAAACTCTTTACTGCCATCCATTGGCTGATTTCTTTCAAATTTCTCACAGACCTCTTGGGCCAGGATTCGAACAGGCCCGCAGAGTTTTGTGCCGATCGACCTCCGTTAACCTTGCCTAATAGGTGCTCAAACTTCATTGGCTGATGGCGTCATGTTTTTTCAATAAATTGAAAACTATTTGACAGTCATGGCACCTTGGACAAAGACACTGCATGCCAATTTTCAACTCAAGTAGACTAACGGTTGTGTAGTTGGAGCTGTTCATGTTTTTGTTTTTTTTCCTTTTTATAGCGCCACTAAGTGGCCAAATTCCGCAGTGTATTTACTCTGACCTCAGATTGATCTCATGTGTTTGGTTAAAATATCTATAATAAAAACCGTAGCTAGCTCGAGTCGAAAGTTCAAACTTTTTTTGATATTAAGACTCCATAGAATCATTTGCCACTGGTTTGGTCCCGATCGGACGAAAAACCTAGGACTAGTTCGCAAGAGTAGGTTTTATGAAAAATCCAAGATGGCGGAACGACAAACTGTCTAGGAGTTATGAGCAATTTAGCTTTTTTTTGTTTGCTGTAGCGCCCCCTATTGACCGATTTGGCCGAGTCAGTGTTTCCGAGTACTGAGCAATACTACCATCTGACCAAGTCTCAAGTCTTTAGTCCTTAAGATTTGCTCTGCCCGATCAGTTTTGATCAATAATAAAAATCTTAATTACAATAGGGTTTCAGCGCCAAGCGCTTGAACCCCTAAAAATCACAATATATAATTTTTATGATTGTATCGACAGCCCTACATACATACTTTTTTGGGACTGCAACTTTTTCCTCATTTGCCTCTCCCATTGATGGCCTTGTTTGGAGAACGAATAGGGTAAAGTGCCCCACACATGCTACATTTCTGTCAGCCACGGCATAGCTCAGCTTTCCAGCCCTGAACACGAAGGGATTCATAATGGCTTGCGCGCACACACAAGCTTCGCCCCTTCCATGGAAGGCTACAATGTAAACTGAATAAGCCATTAAAACAAATAATTTAATCATCTCTAGAAAAGCACTTAGTGCTTTCTGATGAGAAACAAAGGCCGCCTATGGCCGGTAGTTACCACTTTTTTTTTTTTTTTTTTTCTCCTCAAAGAAAATCTAATTCTTCGAGTCATACTTATCAGTTTATGAATTTTATTGGCTTTGGTACCAGAGTGATTCTTAATGCTGAAGGGGATCAGCTTTATTTGCATTGTACTTTCATCTAAATTGATCTCCTTTTTAGCTTTGTTCATTATCTTCATACATTTTTGTAGTAATGGGATGCGTGCGTCTCCTCACATTTAAAGCACAATGAAACCAAGAGGAATAGTTTAAATTTGGTACATTTTAAAAAGTGATAGTTCACCCAAAAATGAAAATTCTGTCATTTACTCACCCTTGCAATGTTCCAGACTCATATGACTTTCTACCTTGATCATTGCATCTTTTTTCCATGCCATGAAAGTGAATGGTGACTGAGATTATACATCTCCTTTTGTGTTTCATGAAGAAAGTCAACTGGGCCTTTAACATCAAAATAATTTCTCTCTCTCTCTCTCTCTCGCTCAGTGGAACCAAAGGTGTATGTCTCGGCTGGATCTACCGCTCTGATCGATGGCGGAAATGAAACTATGGTTGCCACCTGCATTGCAGAGAGGGCTCGGCCTCCTGCCGACGTCTCCTGGGAGACGAATCTTTACGGTACTTCCGAGGCCCACATGCAGGATGATTCCAATGGCACCACAACGACCCGGGTGCACTACACCTGGAAGCCCACCCGTCACACCCAGGGTCACACGCTAACATGCGTGGTAAAACATCCTGCCCTGCAGAGCGACTTCAGGATCCCTTACGTTGTCAACGTGCTGTGTGAGTATCCGACACGTTTGAACGCCAGACAAGCATAGTTTACTAGACTGTGTTTACGCTTTTCCCATTGAAACAGGAAGTTTGGGTGGCACATATCAAAGAGCTTGTTCCTTAGCCAATAGGCTTTATTTATATTGTGTCAGTCGTTAAATATTATTTGCAATGTGCTGGTTTATTGCAGGTGGATTAAAGGGGGAATGGACATTGATACTAGATAGTGTTTGAGTGGACAAAATCTGTGAAGTGCAATATTTTTGGTCCCTTTTGCCAAAAGGACTGTAGGTTTTCTTGTGTATATCAGTTCAAAGCTAACCCGGTTTTGAACTTTTTTTTTTTTGTGCATTTTTATTCAGAATGTGTACGCACACTTGATTCCATGCACCTAAGCCCATTTTATTTGCCTTATCCAGCACAACAAACAGCCAAGTGTAGCTTTGTCATGAAGATTTCAATGTCTCTTAAGGCAAGTTTGATCATAATTGTAACACCTCTAGGCATATGGCAAGCCCTTTCAACATTTAATCACATGGAAGATATGAATTATAGTGATCAACAATTAAATTTTCACTTGTTGCTGATAGATGTCAGGAATGGCACTACTTGTGAAAGTGATAATTTTTGATATTAGTAATTACATTTGCACTTAAACGAAACATGAATTCATTATCAAAAACTTTTATTTCAACCAAAAAAAAAACAATTCTTTATCTCTAATAGCATTTCTATTAGAAGAATTTCACAGTGATTTGTCATTCTCTCCTATTTAAAATACAATTGCTGATATCTGTAATTCACATATTGGCTATGCATTTCTTTTTAGTTATATTATAACTATATATTTAGTTATATTATAACTATATAACTATAATTATATATTATATATAATATTATATTATATTGTTACTAGTGTAAATGTCCATTCCTGATGTTTTTTTTGTAACTAGAAAAAATGCAAAATAAGAAATCTCTGTAAATCCATTTCAACATGTTGGATTAAACATCAAAAGGGCTTGCCAAATAAGACATCTTTTTATTCTGATACAAGTACAGCGATTATTTACTTGAATCGGGCAACACTAAAATCGCAAAATTGGTTTTTCAAGATTGATGAAATAATATTTTAAATCTGTCAACAATGGTATCATTAACTAGTTCAAATCACGCAAAAAGCTCTTATTTTTCAGACTTGACCGGCTAATGCACATTCTCAAGGAAACTGACAGGCTCTATGAAAAGGTGATTGGCCCTTTTTAACTGCAAGGCGGGGCTTCCTACAGCTGCCATTTTCAGTGTTACGCTTTCTCCCTTTCATATATAAATATAAAAGTCATGGCAATTTTTTTTATTATTATTAACTGTACCACATCTAAACAATCACATTTACATGCAAGCTCACATCTGTTTTCCATATCATCCCAGTTAGGTAAGTATCCACATAACATGTCTTGAAGCCGTCTCGTGAGTGAGAGGCTGGCCATTGTAGAGCTAGTAGGCCCCTTTTACTATGATTCAGACCTTAAGGTTTAATGGACTTATAGTGAATAAGGGTTTGATGTTTCAGCAGAATGATTTATCAACACCATTTAACAGTTTCCTCCTTCCACATACACCGGCATATACAGAGTACCATTGAGGGGAAGGCACATACTGTATGTGTGTGTCTGCTGTTGTGGTGAGTGCATGAGTGCAGATATCTACTATTTGAAATATAGATGTAATGGTTAGGGGCATGCACAGGAAGTAGTAGATGTTGGGAGTATAGACCGGACGAGGTCACATCAGTCATGGGACGATGCTCTCTCCATCTCCCTATCCATCTTCTACATTCCTATTTTGCATGGGACATCTTAATTCAGCACTTCACTTAAATAACTTAAGAGCTTTTCTAAAAGCACAGATCAATAGTTAGCTTATTTTCTCTTTGTAAGTGGTCTGATACTTTGCTGGTTAGATGCACAAGTCCTAATGAGGAATTATGTTGCTTTATTCGCAGTATGAATTGGTATTAATGATGTTGTGTTTATAGACATCCTTTGTTGTACCATTTTATCGTGGATATACAAATGCACACATCAGCTTAAAGGAAGGATTCACACAAAAATTATATTGTTGTTCCAAACCTGTGCTGTTTTTTTTATTTTATTTTATTTTTTTTTTTTTTCCTCTGTCGGACACAAGAGGACTAGTTTAACACTCCTCCTTTTCAAACAATGGTACCAAAAAAGTACCATAAATGTAATCCATTTGACTTAAGTGCTATATTTCAAGTCTTTTTGTAAGGAACAGACTGATTAAGGTCATTATACACTAATCTTGTCCTCCATTTGAGCTGATAACTCAAGAACTGGACATTTAAGGAGCAAATCGGTATAACTAGTTGATTCGGTTCATCAGTGTTGATCTTGAGTTAACAGATCAATGGAGTGAAGATTATCAATGAATAATTAAATTTTTGTCTGGATTTCACACAAAGCTATCGTATGTCTTTTATGGAGATTTGGAATATAGTGAACAAGTCATATATTCTAGTTTTAGGACTAGTTTTGTTTTATTTTTTTCTTGTCATTTTTGGAGCTTTACTTTACAGAAAAGTAATTGTATGGAAAAGAGCTACATGAAGATTCTTAAACTCTCCTTTTGTGTTCCACTGTAAAAATAACTGCATTCCGGTCTGAAAGCAATTTTCATTTTTGGTTGAACTATCCCATTAACAAGGCTTTGCCTTGCCCTTCCCTTCTCATGGAATGATCCCTTTGTGCTTGTGTGTGCACAGTTGCTCCAGATGTCCTGGTGCTGGGTTATGACGGTGACTGGTATATGGGCAGGGAGAATGTACAGCTGAAGTGTCACGCCAAAGCCAACCCGCCTGCCCAGCACTTCAGATGGATCAGGTGTGTAACCACTATAAACAAACTCAGTGCTGTCTGTACAATGTATCTGGAACAGGTTCAAGAGTATTTTATTACCAAGGCTTCTAGATTCCAGAACTCTTCTCAAACGGCAAATGACCACTAAATGGTCATTAGCTTTAGAGGACATTAGAGGACAGTGGTGGCTCAGTGGTTGAGGCTCAGGGTTACTGACCAGAAGGTCGGGGGTTCAAGCCCCAGCACCACCAAGATGCCACTGTTGTGTCCTTGAGCAAGGCACTTAACTCCAGGTTGCTCCAGGGGGATTGTCCCTGTAATAAGTGCACTGTAAGTCGCTTTGGATAAAAGCGTCTGCCAAATGCATAAATGTAAATGTAAATGTCACAACACCATTGTTGTCTTTCGAACTGTCAGTTTAACCTTGTAAATGAACCTTTTCTATGTCATTTCTTGAGTGGATGCCCAAAGTAGCAAAAATTATACTCCTTAAATGCAAGTCTGTTATCTAGCTATGATCGATTTAAAATGTTTGTCATTTGGAAGATTGCACATCAGTCATGTGCGCTTAAAACATTTATTAATTGTGATTCGAGCTTTCATACATATTCTTTTATTTCCAAAAAATTGGAAATAATATTTTTTACAAAAATTGTAAAACCATCATAATTATGTAACACATGGAAGTTATGCAGCTAACAAAAAAAAAATTAAATTTAAAACTATTTCAGCCATTTTATAAAACCGTTTTTTTGTTTGTGTTTTAGGTTGGACGGAGAAATGCCGGATGGAGCAGAGGTGTTGAATAGCTCTTTGGTGTTTATGAGGCCCCTGAAAAAAAACGACTCGGGGGTTTACAGGTGTGAGGTGGCAAACGACATTGGACTACACAGCCGGGATATTAGTATACGTGTTCAGGGTGAGTGAGAAATGAAATGTGCGATGCTCCTCTTAACAGTGTTCTCGTTCAAGGTGAAGTAGTTCACCCAAAAAAAAGCTAATTCTCTTGTCAATTCACACTTATTATTTACAGTGAAAAGGTAGTTACATTTTGGTCCATTCTCACACAAAACTAATCCGATCATTTCAGAAGACATTGATTATGCCACACAAGTCATATGGATGACCTTTTATGCAGCCTTTATGTCCTTCTTGGAGCTTGAAAATATTGGACCCCTTTGACTTGTATTGTATGGACAAAAACACCATCTCCATCAAAATGTCTTTGTGTTCTGCTATACGAAGCACAAATTTGAGATTGCATAAAGGAAGAGTAAATGACGAGAGAATTATAATTTTTTGGTGAACCGTTCATTAAACGTGTTAAATGTGTCCATCTTACCAATATTTTCCTTAAGTGTGTTAAAGTATGATGTACCATGAAAAGCTGAAGAAAATCGATGTGGGGCAATAACAAAACTTTACCTATCAAATATACTATTTATTGTAACCCACTCAAACACTGAAGTTCTTTAGTCTGTGTTTGTGTGTTAGTATGTTGGCATTAGAATCCGACAGAAGGGAAAGATCTGTGAATAACTCAAATTTGATATCTTCAAAAGACTTTGAATATAGTTTTGGACTGGGGGGGCTTGTGGTTTCTTTGAAAAAAAAAAAACATTTGGAAGAGGAGAATGTACACTCTTAAAAATGTATCAAGAAATATGTGTTTTCAAACTCATATACAGTTATTATTTAATAATTACAGAATTCTAATATTTATGGAGTTAACTATTCCTTTAAACTCCACAAATCTTTAGAACCCACCCAACTTGTCCTTTTCAGTACAGAACCTTTTTTACATGCCACACAAGCTCAGCGGGGCTCTGATCACTGCATGGGGAAAATCGGCCCTTGCCCCCCCATATAAAATATTGGCTGTGTCTCATTTAAAGTTTTGATAGTTGGTGCATTCTACAGGTTGTTATTATTGGGTTTTATGGGTTTAATTTTATATCTAGATGATCTCTGAGGCAGGGTCCACCATCACGTCATGCTGTTTATCTCCCATTCCTTTTGTGTGAACATTAAATATTGAATCCTGCTGTTTAATTTGTATCTGTGATGGAGCTGCCAATGTCTTGCGTTTTCTTTCTTTCTTTCTCTCTCTCTCTCTCTTTCTTTCTCTCTCTCTCTCTCTCTCTCTTGCTCACGCACCCATTCTCTCAAACTGTCATGCAGTTATACAAAGCAAAAAAGAGCGGAAGCAACCTTGAATGAAATTATGTCCTATATTCATGAAACATTCACCAGCTCTTTTCAACCACCATTAATTATGTATTTCTTTTTTTCTTTTTAATGCTAGCCCCCGAGATAGATTAAACGTTTGCGTGCATGAAGCTGTGTTCCTGTGCATCGTGTGTGTGTGTGTGCGTGATTGTTGTCTTGGATCTGTCTTCTGTGTTATTTCTATTTTTTAGGGTGTCTTTTTTTTATGGTAAAAGGTGATAATTGTGCTAGATTGCCTAATGCTGCTGTTGCGTATAGATGGAGTGGACTGTTTGTGGGCGTGAAAGTAGGTCTGTCTGCTCTGTTCGGTCACTGATATGTGTGCATGGACAGGCAGTACATCTTCTGCATGTTCGTTGCCCCACCGCAACCAGTGTGGTCACCAATCACCGCCATATACACTCCCACACACACTTTCCAAAACTAAGTTGCTGACTCTTTTTCGTTTTTAAGACGGTGACAACTTAACATTTTTCCAACTTTTAAAAATGTGTCTCGAGACCCCATTTTGTTACATTGCATTGCGGCCCTATATTAATACCTTCTAAGGGTGCAAAATAGAGAAAGCTCAAAGGCATTTGAGAAGCATTGAGATTATAAACGGGGGTATCCAAAATGTTCTTTTATTGGTTTATAAGAGAAAATCTGCAAAATCAAAGTGCTGTGTGCATAATAAAGACAAACGCAACAGACATTTTTCAGTGTTTGTCTTTTGAAATTCTGCTTTTATTGAGATTTAAATGTTACATGTTGAGGTATATTATACCAATGGATTACACCTGTTTTGGATAGTTAAAAAAAAAAAAAAAAATCTGTCAATTAGGACTGAGTTTATCACATTAACATTTTCATATGGCCCATATATTGCATTTTGGCACAGCCACAATTATCTGAATCAACAAAGAGCAAAGTATGGTTATAGGAAACAAGATCAAATAAAATCTTTAAGACCCTGTGGCTGCATAGTATTTAATCAGAAAATCGACTTGGGCTTGGATGCACTGTGTACATAAATCGGAACTCTGCTCAAGTTTGTCGCATTGCCATCGGTCACCTCAAATCACCAACTCTCATTGGTAATGAATGGCTTCCAGTTGCTTTGTCGCTGCAAATCGCTGTCTGTGTGAACGCCCCTCAAGGCAAGATGCAAAGAATTATTTTTTCCTGACCTTCAGCGACATTGACATCTTCTGGACATTGACATGCTGATGCTAGAAGCTCTACTGTGTATTGATTGAAACAAATCATTCTTTTAACTTGCTGAGCTAAATTGAATTAATTAAAATAAATTGTCATTATGCATGTCCTTGAGCCTTAACCAGAGATAATCTGTATTTTATGGATTTGGTTTAACATATGTAACAAGAATACCATGGGAATATCGTGGGAGAGCTGACAGGATTTTGGAGACTTTTTTTGTATCAAAAAATGTTGCCAAAAAAATGAATGGGAGGTTTTAGTTTACATCAACTACATAGCCATTCTTCCCTACATATACACACTCACTCATCACACCCACAGATGCATACAAATAATCTTTGATCTGGTTGGAAACATACTGTCCAGGAATCTTTTAAAATGTTATATTGTTATTCAGTCCAGCAAGGAGAAACTAATTATACTTTAACCAGCAGCAGTGTAACCCTGAAGAGCTTGCAGCCCTGAATCCTGCTACTGAACGCAGACGCTCTGCACTCTATGCATGCATGCATCACAGCCAGCCAAATAGCTATCATTGTGCCAGGAACAGGACACTTTGTGATGGGATAGTTTGACTTCAGCTCTTCGAGCCTCCTCTTGCAAGAACGCTGCTTGCATAGATCAGATGCATGGCCCAGAATGCAAAGAAAAGTGATCAATGCAATGGTAATGGTGTTAAAGCAAACTCCTAGCCTAGCTCCAGTCAAGTCATGTTAGCATTTAGGCGTTGTAGTCACCCAACCCTCAGGTATTTATGTTATCTATCCCCTCCCCCAGTAGCATGTACCCTTTCCTTGACCCCTTCCCTCCATCACACAGCTATTTGGTCATCAGTACTCCCTCTCTCAGCTAACACAGTTTAGCTCACTAGGATTCATTGTTGCTGAAGTCACTGTACATTGTTAGCCATGATAACATTGCAATGTGTGGTGTTAGCTGGAGATGTTAGTATGTAGCTCCTCATGAACATTTCTCCCAAATCTTTCTCTTTTTCATGTTTTATGTTTTAATCCTCTTTTTGCTCTGGATAACAGTTTCAGGTTTTAAGGTGTTTTTATTTTGATTGTCAAACAAGGTGCACAATTTCTTCAGCTTCATTGCTGCTGTAGAAAGTTATAATACACCAATGAAATCGGAGCTGTTGCATCCACAATAAAATGGTATTTCAGTTTGTAGTCCAACAACCTGGAATTTTTATTTTGCATGTTTGAGCCATGGGTTTCCTCAGAAATTTCGAATTGGTTTTTAGAATTGCTGTTTTCAATTTAATACGAAAATAAGGTCTTGGGTTGACATTATTTAGAGACTTTCCTGTTTTCTAATACAACATGCATTAAATTGCTAAATAAGAGCTACAACAGTTGTCCAATTTGTCAGCAATGTAAACTTAAATACTGTGGTAGTTGTAGTCCTTCTGTAACAACTTTTTAGAAACTTATGATTTGAGCCCAAAGTATACTTCGGGTTGTACAAATTCACTAGATCGTGCATACAGTCTAATGCTCCAGCATGAAGAATAATCCATTTGACAGTGTTCACGTGAACAGGTGGTCAACGTAGGTGTGCTACTGTTATGATATACTGGACTATTACTCTTCAGGAGTTTAGATCCATAAAGTTCTCTTTTATAGTCTTTTAAACTAGTTATACAACTGTACCTGCATTCTCAATCTTATTCACGTGCGCTCTTGACGTGTACATACACTGTTGTTGTTTGTCAACCATTTGCTCTTCATGAAAACAGTGGCTCAACTGTCAGTGTTTCTAATTGGTACAGAGAATTCCAGGCAGATGTACAGACTATGCAGTCAGTGTATGCACAGTTAGAAAATTTGGGCCACACGTGTATAGGGCTCACGTACCCTGCTGGCAAAATTTACTAGCCCCTACACTAGAGTGGCTAGTGGCTTTACTAGTCACTAGCCCCTCTAAAACTGCAGTATACTTTGGCCTATAAAAGAACTCAACCCTTTCAAAATTCATGTTAGATGTATTTTGTAATTTACTGTATGTTGTAGAATAAAATGTGATGGTCCATATCAACAAAGACCTTTTATTTTACTCTTATACCGCTAAAGCACAGCAAATTCAAGAGGGAACACGTTAATTAGCCTTCCAGGTCTGTCTACAAATTGACATCATGACTGAACCACTCAATAGAGATGTATTCCAGTTTCTCATGCTAAGAAAATATTACGATCTTTGAAGCAAATTCATATGACTGTTAATTATATGATGTAGTTGGCATTGACAATATCTACTTTTCTTTGTCTGTCCATTACCCCCCCCCCCCGCCCCTTTTTCCCCCTCTTGCCAATACTTCCTTCCCTCCATTAGATCCTCCCTCCACCACCACCATGCCCCCCACCACCCCTGTGCGCATCCTAACTGCTGACATCTCTGCCACTACGCCTGGCAATAAACAGCGAGCGCTCATCACCTCTCCAACCCTGGCACCTCTGCCAGAGGGGAGCCTGGGCACTATTGTGGGTGGAGCAGTGGGCGGAGCCCTTTTCCTCCTGTTGCTGCTCATTCTGGGTGGAGTTTATTACCAGCACCAGCGTCAGACGTTCCGTGGTGACTACTATACGAAACGGTACCATGGACCGTCTGATATGCAGAAGGCTCCGCAACCCCATGAGCTTCAGCAAGTCTACAGCAAGGGCAGCCCTGATACAAAGCTAAAGTCCAACCAGGATAACGGCACAATTTACCCTGACAAGGACAGAGAAGAGTGGGGTGACTTCAACCGAGAGCGATCACCCAATGGTTGCAGAGCTCTGAGAGAAATGGGTGCTCAACTCAACCACCAAAACCATCACAACCATGAGCATGGCTACCACAGCAACCATCACCCCAATCATCCGCAGAGTTATAGTACAGCCCATCATAACCAGAGGAGCTCAAAGCAGCCAGAGCCCCGCAGGTATGCTGCTTCAGAAGTCATGAGCAACAGCTCACCCTACCTGCCGGAGGACTGCTACGACAACGACTATGTGTCGCACACAGATGGTTCAATGATATCCCGCAGGGAGTGGTATGTCTAACAAGAATGTAAAAGCAGGAAGAGACTGCGTAAACATTACGAAATGCTTCAGACTGCAGGATCAAAAAAGTAACAATTAGAAAATTAGTAGGAAATGTACTCCTGCACCTTTGAGTAGTTTACACCTACCACAATTTGTGTGTTTTGGGTTTTATTTGTACATTAGCCTAATTATTAGTTAACTGTTAATATTTAGCTGATTTAATTGATGTTTTGGGACCAAAGGAAAATATTATTTCTTCAATTGCTAAGAAGACGATGGTCAATCAACAAAACTTCTGCTTTATTTAACTAATAAACCTGTACAGGTTTGATTTTCAGGTGCGATTTCAGTTGGGTTGTCTTGCCAATTCAATAGCCAATTTCCTCCTTTGCGCAGTACATTTGCACTGTGTGTTTAATAAAAAGTAACGTCTAAAAAAGAAAATGGTTCATATTAAACAAATAAAATAAGAAGTATTCATATAACCTGTTGATAAGAGTTTCAGATCACCGCCATTGTGACAGTGTCTGTGTCATGTAAACGTTCAGTCATGCTGTCACTGGTGAATGCAGAAATGTGCTCCTGTCAACAGCCTGGTGGTTTCTATGGCAACATTTAATTGTTTTCTACTGGCATTCAGAGTTGGAGTGCTGTAGGGCGGAGCTAGACAGGGAAGACAGTGCTGGATTTGATATAGCCCAATGGGCGTGAGAAAGACAGACAGGATAATTGCTGGAGAAAAAAAAACTGCTATAATTGTATTAATTCAGCTTCCACTTGAATGCAATTACTCAAGTCACTGTATTAGGTCTGGGTTGCTTTTGTTTCATCAGAATTGAACTACGTGTTAAAATCTGGGTCGGGTGGAAAAATTATTTGGATACCCTCAAAATACTGCCTTTTTTCCAGATTATATATATATATATATATAGCATTCTTGGATAGGTTGTCCTGTATTAAAGTAACTGTCTGGCTTTTTGTTAGACCACTACTGCCCAGTGTTAAAGGTTTAGTTCACCCAAAAATTACCCAAATGTTGTTTCAAACCCATGTGACTTCTTTGGTACACAAAAGTAATTATTTAGCAGAATGTTGGGTACTGACAGACTCATTGCATAATTTCCACATAATGAAAGTGAAAAGTGACTAAGGCTTTTAGTCCCTAACATTCTGCCCAACATCGCCTTTTGCGTTCCACTGAAGAAAAAAAAAATCTCATGGGTTTGAAACAACATGAGAGTAAATGATGACAGGGTTTTCATTTTTGGGTGCACAGTCTAAGACCCCCAAAGCGTTCAGCATCTGTTGATCTGTCTTTATTACGTCACAAATTAAGTTCTGTGCCTGTCTCAAGTTTCTGCGTGCATACATGTTCTGTGTTTTTCTGTGTTTGTATGCACATTGCGTATATAGTAAATGCAATTAACTGGTGTTAACCAACAGAGTTTTTTGATCTGAGTCTCATTGCCCATGGGCAATAGTGTTCAAAAGCAATGCCTTCAGACCTGGCCTCAGATTTCACACACACTTACAATTTAATGCAGAGGACAATAGCCTAACACAGCCAGTTATTGGTCATTAAGAGTAATTTATAATTACAATTGTCTCAGTTTAATCACACTCATGTTGTTCCAAGCCCATATGATTTCCTACTATGGAACAAAAAAAGATATTATGCAGAATGTTAGCAACTGACCACTTCAGTCCCTGTTCACTGTCATTGTATCGAAAATGTGTGTCAGTTCCTAACATTATGCATATCATCTCCTTTTTTGTTTCCCATGGAAGAAAGTCACAGTACAGGTTTGGAGGAACATAAGTGTAGTTAAATTATGACCATTTTTATTTTTGGGTGACCTTTTCAAGTTCTTGGCCATTTAAGATGAGTGTGTGTTGGATCATAACTGGCTAACAGATGCCAATGGTTGAGTTTAGAAAAATGTATCTGGATATTGAAGATGATATGTAGTGCCTTAAACTGATTATGTGTCCTCCTAAGCATTACAAGGAGCATTCAGAAGTTATGAATGAGTATCATTTTCAGAAGGATGCGAGTAGTTCTGAGGTATAAAATTAGTTAGGTTGGATGATTTGAGAAATTGTAAATTTTTCTGTACCTTTTTTTTTTCATTTTTGCCTATTACTTTGGAAGGTTTTTGTTTTATGTGCCATTTGTAAGATAGCATTTTTTCTCAGACAATGACTGTTTTGCTTGCATAATGACGTGTGACACTTGAGTCACAGTGCGCATGAAAGAGTAATGAAGTTGAGAGTAAAGCTGTTAAATTTAAGTGTACATGTTTGGACAATGCGGAGGTGAATAAAGCAAAGTTTATGTGTATATGTTGGCAGTTGGGAGAGCCTTGTTTTGTTTGTATGTTTAAAAGTTGAGATTTGACTGTGGAATGCACTAAAGAACCCCACCACTTAACAGATTGTGATGACACTTTCTTTGATCACTTTTTTTTTATTTTTTTTTATTTTACAAAAGAGCTACTGTTCATTTTTTTGAAAATAAAATATATTTGCAATGTATAGATGAGTATTGTTTTGTAAAATCAACCTTTTGGGATACATTTGTTTTAAAATAAAGCACCTTTTTTCTGTGATATTGTTTTTTTTTGTTTTTTTTAGACGATGGCTCAAATCAGTCTTTTGTGTGAGTGTTGAAGTTTTGGGTGTAACTGGTTGCTTCAGCTGCAGAACTGTTTTCTGCATGGGGTCTCTTCAAATGAGTGCTCGAGGGATGTATGCCTTGGGCCCACTTTTCCTTTGCTGTGGTTAACCTACTTTATCTCAGAAGAACATTTCGTCACTAAGGCTCATGCACATTTTGTGGGAAAGCCTGTGGTTAAAAGCTTCCTGTGGATGGGGGCTAAATTTCCTCTCAGATTTAACTAGGATGGAGCTAAAGTGAGGGGATTATGGACTTGTTGATTCTTGTGTTTACACGGCTGTTCTGTCGATCAGTGCAAGTTGAGTGGGAGGGTGCTGCTTGATGAAGGGAAGATCAAGCACAGGAACCTGAACAGCAGTGGGACTTATTGGTATTTGAGCCGTTTAGTCATTTGCAGTGTCTGTTATCCTGTTCCAGCAGCTGGTGTGGGAGTGGGTGTTTTAGCAGAATTTGTAGGTGTGCGGAGGTTAAGTTCCTGCTGAAAACAATAGTTAAAACCAGCAAGCCATCTTAGAATGGTTTACACCAGTCTCACACCCTAGTCAGACTTATCTGTTTGCAGGATTTAGAGGGGGTTTGGGGACTTGTCAGATGTTCAGGCTGGGAGATGCCAACTGAACACCGGCTTGGCCAGGCTGGGTGACCAGCTAGATCATATGAAGATGAGAAAATTATTAAATCAGCCTAAACTGGTTTGTTATTCTTAGCTGGTCTTGGCTGATAGACCTGCTGGATGACCAGGTTGGGAGACCAGCTAGACAACATGAAGCTCAAAAGAAAGCATCATAAACAGGCCTAAGCTTGTTTCTGGGTCTTAGCTGGTCCTCCAGCTTGCAGTCTTATCTGGTTTGTTGGTTTTAGATGGGTTTTGGGTACTTGTCAGGCTGGGAGACCAGCTGTCAACCAGCAACACTAGCTGAAGATGATCTGGAACAGACTGGGAGACCAGCTGTCAACCAGCAACACTAGCTGAAGACGATCTGCAACAGACTGGGAGACCGGCTAGACCACATTCATTTGAAAAAAAAACAACAAAAACAGCCTAAGATAGTTTATTGATTTTAAGAGTGTTTTGGCTCTTGTCAGTTGTTCAGGTTGGGAGACTAGCTGGCCAACCAGCTAAAGCCGTTGAAGCCAGACTGGGACACTATCTAGACCCCATTGAAGCTGAAAAACAAAATCATAGGGTGACTAGGGTGTGAGACTGGCTTAAACCATTCTAAGATGGCTTGCTGGTTGGTCTGTTTATTTTTATTATTCTTGTTTTTAATTATCTATGTCTTGCTGCTGTTTTTGTATTGTTGTACACTGGAAGCTCCTGTCACCATGTGTAAGCATACTTGGCAATAAAGCTGATTCTGATAAACCAGCCTAAACTGCGTTTCTTGACATATCTGGTCTGGTTTGTTTTAGAGGGGTTTAGGAAGGGTTTTGGGCAATTTTCAGTCTTAAGAGGGTTTTGGAAACTTGTCAGCTTGAACCCATTTAGCTTAAAACACCTTAAACCAGTCTAAGCTAGTATGCTGGTCTTAGTTGATCTCACTGCTTTGTCAGATTGTCCTGGTTTGTTGGTTTTAGAGGGGTTTAGGGCGTTTATCAAGACGGTCAATCCAGAAGAGAATCTGTCTTGCCTAAACTAAAGTGAAAGACCAGCATGGCTAACCTAGACATATAAAGCTGAAAAATAAATCTTAAACCAGCCGTGGCTAGTTTTCTGGCCTTAGCTGGTCTTTCAGACTGATCAGGTTGGTCTGTTTACTGTTTTGGAGGGGGTTTGGGCACTTGTCAGGTTGGATGACCAGCTACACTAGCTGAAGACCATCTTGGCCAGAGTGGGAGATCGTCTAGACCACATGAATCTGAAAAAAACAACATCTTAAACAAGCCTAAGTTAGTTTGCTGGTCTTGCAGCCTGTTCTGGTTCGTCTGTTTAGTTGATTTTAGAGGGGTTTTTGGCACTTGTCAGCTATTCCAGACAGGAGACCAGCTGGCCAGACAGCTAAACCAGTTCAAGACTAGCTTGACTGGGAAACCATCTAGACCACATGAAGCAAAAAACAACAACAACAAAAAAAAAAACATTTTAAGCAAGCCCAAGTTGTTTTGCTGATCTCCCAGCCTGGTTTGGTTTGTTGGTTTTAGAGAGGTTTTGGGTCCTTGTCAGCTATTCGGGCTTATAGACCAGCTAGCTGACCAGGTAAACCAGTTGAAGCATGAGAGTTGAAGAGACCAGCTTAGACCAGCCAATGGTCTTAGGCTGGTTAATTTTTGTTTTTGGCAGAGATTCTAGAAGAGTTCCACAATGAGCCACTCCTCCATTGTCTGTCCCTTAAACATGTCTTTAAACCATGACAAAGGAAACTAAGGTTAAAATGGATACAAAAGAGCTAAAGCACTGGAGCCTGTTCTCCTGTGTAATGCCATTAATTGGTTACCTCAGTGACAGGAAATGACAGAAACATGCTCTCTATTCCTTTAAATACACTGTTCTTCCCTCTTGAGTTAAGTACAGGTGTGCCCCCCCCCCATGAGTGCTTCTGATTGGTTAAATTAGTCCGGTAGAATGGGTTTGTTGCCACAGTCCCCTTCCAGGCCAGCGACACCATCCCCATGGCAACAGACTCTTCCCTGGCTCATGAAAGACAGCTTGTTCTCTTGAGAGATACCTGTGCCTCCTGTCTTCTGCTGTGTCACAGAGAAAGTGGACTGAAAGAGGGCAATTCAGTGGAGGAGAAAAAAAGAGGTTAAGAAAATGAGAAATGGGGGGCAGGGGGCTTGAGACAGAATGGGAGGAGTCGGAGATGGAGCAAGGTTTAAAGGAAAAACTGCGAGGTGGAACGTTGGAGGCTTGAAGGTGAAATGTGGCATTATAAATTCCTGCTATAAACGATGGACACTTTTTAAAAGGGCTGTGATCTGTCATTGTGACCATGTAATTTGCGTTTGTTTTTTCCTTCGAGAGAAAATCTATCATTGTGATGTTCCGGTTTTCCTTTGGAAAATTTGTCATTTTTGAATGTGTGCTTTTCCCCCTTCAGATATCAGTCTTCTATGACATTTTTCCACTAATACATCACAGTGGTCGTGAATTGATTCCCTCAATGGTAGGCTGTTATTAAATGTTCAGTACTTCATTTTAGAGAGTCTCACACAGAAATGTACAGAAGAAAGTGTGACTGCAATTTATCACATCACTGGACGCAGATACATTATGTGGCATGTACAAATATGTAACCGCACATTGTATTCTTGTCATACTAATGGTTGCAGTTGGTTCTTATTATATCAGGTTAACTGAATGATGATATTCTCTACAAACAAATACATCCAAACACATACTTGGCACTGCTCTCTCCATTTCCTTTGCCACATTGCCAATTGTATTGTAGGGAATCCAAGATTACCATCCATAACTAAATTAGCCAGTCTTCCTCCTCCCCAAGAGGAAATTGCTCATTTTGGATGTCACTATTAAAATTTAATTGATGTATTTTTAATTTTTTTTCCTCATTGCTAAGTATTTTGCTGTTTACTTTAAATGTTGACATGACCAAGATCAATAAAAACCATATAAATGTATAAAATATCTAAAGCAGGTCTGGTAAATTAAGCAGTTGTGTAGTCTATGAATGAATGAATGTTGCATTTATAAAGCTCTTTTCTAATACTACACTCGAAGCGATTTACACAGTCAACAGGGGACTCTCCCTCAACCACCACCAGTGTACAGCATTCACCTGGTCTACCTTAGCCATCCACATTAGTCTAGGACATGCGCTGTTTGCCCATCTACTGCACTGCCTCTGTCTAAGGATTTTGTGTATACTCACCTAAACTGAGTGATGATGCTTATGGCAGCCAGAACAACAAGGCTTTTGACCTGTAACTTTTCAATCTACTTGCGCGATGATTTTGATTTGATTTTTTATAAAGTGTACAGAGAAGCCCTCATTAGACTAGCTTGGTTCTTGAAATAAATTCCAATTCATTTTTCCCAAAAGTAGATTTTTAACAATAACTTAGAAACCTTTAAAAACCCTACCCTGAGCTCCATGTTTGTTTATCGATGGCATATGCCTCTGTTGAAGCCATTTTAATAATGTTTAATAGTGGAATTCCTGGTTAAGAACTACACTACTCATTGTCCAGCAGAGAAAGATCAACCAATAAAAGAACCGTGGTCAACAAAGCCCTTGAAACCAGTCCAACAGCAACCGCCCACTTTCCATGACACACTCTGAATAAAGCAATAGTGTCACTCTCCCTTCAGCCTCAAACTAGTTATGTATTTGTATAAATCTGAATATTGTAAAAAAAAATATTGTTTCTATACCAAAAAAATTTATCAATAGTTTAATTTTATTTCTGTTACTTTTTATTCGATTACATCATTCGCAATGCTTCATGTGATTGTAATTCATTCCTTCATGAAAGATGTCTTTTTGTGTGACTTTCAAATAGTTATTTGCTTCAAATCAATGTTTATAATGTTGTGATTCACCTCAGAGCTGGTAGTTTGGTTAATGGCTTAGAACTCTTTTATTAAGCATTTTATGAAAAGTCTATGGGGAAAATATTACTGGAACCCAGGCAGCTAAACAAAGTGGGTGGGCACTGTTGTGCTCTATTGAATGCACGGGCAAGTTAGACAGTCCGACTCAGCTGAGCAACCAATCGGAACATTAGTTTTAGCTGAGATGGGATATTTGCTAACCAATCATACCTTCCATTTCAGTACAGGGCAGGGCAATTCTAGCATCCAGAGTAAAATGCTGATGCAGCAGAGCTTGTCATAATTTGCGCTGTAAATTTACTTCGCTGCTAAACATGAACATATTTATGCATTTAAATACAACTCATGCTATTGAACTTTGCAAAAGTACTGACTGCCCTGTGCTAGTTTTTAATGATCTTTGCAGATGCTGGCCAAGTTATCTGAGCAGGGGTATCTCCACATTGTTGGCTTGGGGTGGCCCTGGCCACCTATATAATTGGTCACTTCCCAAGTCAGAGGAGGGCCTGCAATATTACCAGGTAGAACCTCATTGGTTTGAATCTGAGTGGGAAGCAGCGTCAAGAAATTGCAGTTAATAGAGTGGACTGGGGGAAACATTGCGTGCAGTCATCCTAAATGAAGAATGGCTTGAATGCACACTGTTGATCGTGCTGCATGTCACATCCGTGAGACTGACAATGAAGCGCACCCGTGAAGCGGCCTTAAGGAAATCAAGTTAGTGACCATTTCACTATAAACAACAGTTCCATTCAATGTAAACACTGTACAAGCAACATAGTCTCATGAAAATTTGTCCCAATACTACGAGGTGACAAATTTGTACAGCTTAATTTGCTTGATTCTAAGGAAAGGTGTTGGGATGGAGTTTGGGTTAGGGATTAAAGTTATGAAAACATAGTTTTGGATTAACATGAAACAAATGCCACATTGGGAAATACAAGAACACGAGGGAAGAGTCTCTCATTGGTGGGTGTACACTCACCTAAAGGATTATTAGGAACACCATACTAATACTGTGTTTGACCCCCTTTCGCCTTCAGAACTGCCTTAATTCTACGTGGCATTGATTCAACAAGGTGCTGAAAGCATTCTTTAGAAATGTTGGCCCATATTGATAGGATAGCAACTTGCAGTTGATGGAGATTTCTGAGATGCACATCCAGGGCACGAAGCTCCCGTTCCACCACATCCCAAAGATGCTCTATTGGGTTGAGATCTGGTGACTGTGGGGGCCATTTTAGTACAGTGAACTCATTGTCATGTTCAAGAAACCAATTTGAAATGATTCAAGCTTTGTGACATGGTGCATTATCCTGCTGGAAGTAGCCATCAGAGGATGGGTACATGGTGGCCATAAAGGGATGGACATGGTCAGAAACAATGCTCAGGTAGGCCGTGGCATTTAAACAATGCCCAATTGGCACTAAGGGGCCTAAAGTGTGCCAAGAAAACATCCCTCACACCATTACACCACCACCACCAGCCTGCACAGTGGTAACAAGGCATGATGGATCCATGTTCTCATTCTGTTTACGCCAAATTCTGACTCTACCATCTGAATGTCTCAACAGAAATCGAGACTCATCAGACCAGGCAACATTTTTCCAGTCTTCAACTGTCCAATTTTGGTGAGCTCTTGCAAATTGTAGCTTCTTTTTCCTATTTGTAGTGGAGATGAGTGGTACCCGGTGGGGTCTTCTGCTGTTGTGGCCCATCCGCCTCAAGGTTGTGCGTGTTGTGGCGTCATAAATGCTTTGCTGCATACCTCGGTTGTAACGAGTGGTTATTTCAGGCAAAGTTGCTCTTCTATCAGCTTGAATCAGTCAGCCCATTCTCCTCTGATCTCTAGCATCAACAAGGCATTTTCGCCCACAGGACTGCCGCATACTGGATGTTTTTCCCTTTTCACACCATTCTTTGTAAACCCTAGAAATGGTTGTGCGTGAAAATCCCAGTAACTGAGCAGATTGTGAATTACTCAGACCGGCCCAACAACCATGCCATGCTCAAAATTGCTTAAATCACCTTTCTTTCCCATTCTGACATTCAGTTTGGAGTTCAGGAGATTGTCTTGACCAGGACCACACCCCTAAATGCATTGAAGCAACTGCCATGTGATTGGTTGATTAGATAATTGCATTAATGAGAAATTGAACGGGTGTTCCTAATAATCCTTTAGGTGAGTGTATAACTTGTACTATTTCGAATGAAAGAACGAAATTGCCTCCTCGTACTATTGTGATGAAGTATTGTGGTACGGGTTGGTACAACATGGCATAGTGCTTGACGGATGATCAAGCACTATGATCATCCATCCCTTTACCAGTGCTTGAAGTAAATGGGCCAGTAATGTGGAGTCTTCTGTGTTTTGCAATATCAACATTTAATAGCAATAAGTCAATTATTTAACTAAATAACATTTGACTATTGAAATTCTTGAAAATATGCATATCTTACATTTACGTATTTGGCAGATGCTTTTATCCAAAGCAACGTACAGCGCATTTATTACAGGGACAATACCCCCGGAGCAACCTGGAGTTAAGTGCCTTGCTCAAGGACACAATGGTGGTGGCCATGGGGATCGAATCAGCGACCTTCTGATTAACAGTTATGTGCTTTAGCCCATTACGCCACCATCTTATTAATATTTGTATCATTTAAATTATTATTATGTTAACTTGTGCTTCATTCCACCCTTGAATGAGTCTGTGCCCCACATGGGCCACCCCAGTCAAAATAATGTCTGGACACACCACTGCAAATGAGATATTCAATAATTTTAATTTTAATTGTCAATAATTGTAACTTTAACTTCTGTCAGTGGAGACTTTATCCCTGTGATATCAAATCAGATTGATACCTTCTATATTCTAAAACCACTACACTACTGTAATTAAGTGCTCAAGTCCATTGTAATAGCTCTTTAAAGATACCATTTGAGGTCTTTGCCAAACTCTGATGAATTATGCAGACTGATTTCACACTGAAAACGGAAACAGAATGTTGACCTTTCTTTAGCTAAAACCGGTCTGTGCTTACCGAAATGCAAAGCACTTAGTAGCCAAACTAGTAAATGTTTTTGGGTATAGGGGCACATGTGAGCTCCATTTTCAGGGTGAAATTTCCACGGAGAGGCCCCAAAAGCAAGTTGTAAAGTGAGTTGATCTCAGCTGTACAGGATGTAATACAGTGAAGAGGAATGCAGATTTTATAAACCGAAATATTTATAAATCTCTGATGGGAGTTACCGTTTGTCAGCAAGTCGGCATAATATGGCCAATCCTAGGATACTGGAACTCTCGAAAACTACATGCTGAATTCCCATCTGATTATGACCACCCAGATTCGGCTGTCCTTTCCTACAAATGTAATTGCCATATACCCCTCATAAAAATCTGCCAGTTTAAACAGTGGCAGCTACTACAGAAGATGACCTCTGACACTTGACCTACCTAACCTACCTATCTCTTTCTTAATTCACCAAAACAAACCTATCTACATTACTTAAAGATGTGGCCTTTCTCTTGTCTGGTGTCCTCTATGTGGAGAGACCTATACTGAACAGCTTAGCTTTTGTCTGTTGTTGAGCCTTTTTTGCCAGCTGCATCATAAAACTTTGCACTCTAGAAAGAGGGTGCTACAGTTCTTTTCATTGCCCCCACAATCTGTATTTAAATTTCACATTAATTAAGAGTCATGGGTAGCAAATAGACAACAGAAACCTTTTCCGGTCCAAGAGAGCCAAACCACTACCTGCTCCCCTGTATGGCTATGAAGTGTCAGCCAGCTAAGGGAGGGCCAGCTTTCCCCATGTAACACTTGCATTATGGTGCTTCTCCCACACCCAGCTCCCTTGTTATAAAATACTGATCCTTGTATGTTTTCCCCTGAAAGCACTGAATAGATTTGCAGGGTGTCCTATACCGACAAAGTAACACTTAGTCACCTGATCCCTTTAATCATGTTTTAAAATGCCTGCCACCCTAAAAACTGATTTATCGGTTATATTACCAAGCAAGTGTGAACTAATTTAATCCTCCATTGCTCTAGGATCACCTCTGCTCTGAGCCGTAAATTTTTCCAAAAACCTTAAATCTGTTTGGTAAACATCTCTTAATACTGGTGAAAGCATCTTCAAAGGATATGGTTCACCTTTGGGTGTTCACCTGTTAAAGCTAAAGTCTTTAGTCCAGTGGGGTTAAAGTAAGCCTTTAAAAGGCACCAGTATTATGGTCAGTAATTGCTGTTTTTTAAATGGGCACTTTAGGAAGACCATAAGTAATTTAAAACCCTATAATAGGAAAAAACACAAATGTGTTTTTGTGGTCCGTAGAGTTAGTTTAAGAAGTAATGTTGCAAGAGAAACATGCAATGGACGCTTTTTAAAAAATGTCCCTCATTTCCCATCATTTCTTAAAAAGGAAAATCTGTGTTACAGTGAGGCACTTACAATGGAAGTGAATGTTAAAATTGACAATCCGTAAATGTTCAAATACTGTTATAACCACACGTGTTAGACAAACTTCTTTTCAATGTGATCAAATCGCTTACCAAACTTTTCTGTGTAAAGTCATATCTAAATGTTTAACTTTGTTGCCATGACAATGTATCATCATAAACCCTGTATTCCAGAATTTAAATAAAAGGACAATTTAAATAACCTTACTGCTCAAATAATACATGAGTTATAACAAAAGTAATGTAAGTGATTTTTTAAAAATATAATCTTCACAATTTTGCTTTTAAACCCATTCACTTCCATTATAAGTGCCTCACTTTAACTTCCATTTGTGCTTTTTTTAAAGAAAAGGAGGGACAAGTTGAAATTACTTTTTGTGGTAATCAACATTATGCCACAAATGGGGTCAAATGAGCTTAACTTGTGTTGAACCTTGAATATTCCTTAAACGGCATCGCTGCCGTGTAGAGTAAAATGGGAGACCACAGCAAATTATGACAGCGTTACATTCTGCTCAAGTTTCAAAAAAACAAAAAACATTATTACATTTCCACAATTTTACAAAAGAGGAAAACAATTTGGTATATGGCAACCAGAAGAGAGAAAGATGCAATTTTTTCTGTCACTCTCTCAGCAGTGATATACGTACATTTTTATTTTTTTTGCAAACATTTACCCTGCTAAACTAAAGTGGAAATGCATCATTGAACTTACTGGGTCCACTTCTCATAAAACCCGACATCAAATGCACCAAGTAATGATAGGTATCATACAGGATGTAGGCTTTCGGTTTACTACAGTATAGTCCAACAAATCATAAGTCTTGTGACAAATGTTGGTGGCTTCTTTAATTGTACTTTGTGATATGCTGTATATGTTGTGCTGTCAAGTGGACAGCTTTAACCCTTCCTGATTTGAACTGTAAAAAGGGGTCTTGTGACTCACTGTGGGGGGCCCATCTGTGCTATTACCCCTCCAGATGGCAGAATGATGGCCTCTCCCCTGTCCCCTTCCAACCCTGCCACTATCCTTATTGTTCTTGTACACTGAACCACATATAATCCCAAATAAAGTTAAACCTCCAGAAAACATTCATGGTGTGGAGGTAGATAGAGACTCGCTGGACTAGATGCAGAACTATGTGCTAATTAGCTATAGAAGAGTGTTGAGGGGATTTATTTTGTATTTTTTCCCCATGAAAACAGGAAGCATTGAGATTAATTCTGAGGTACATGCTCATTTCCTGATTCTTAGGGGAGACTTGTAAATAAAATGAACGATTGGATACATAACTACCATTTCTCATTGTAAGCAATTGGAGGCCTATTGTTTATTTACACAAATACTGACTTTTACTCTTCTTGATGGTGATCTATGCACATTTCTAATGTTAAAATACCTTCTGTCCCAGTTTAACATTCATAGACAACTATAAGTGAGTCATTCCTGGTTTGATTTCCCTGAAAAACTTTGGTTCTGTGGCTCTATTTAAATATTGCTGTTTGTTGGAGGATCTAAACCAACCCAACGGCAATATTGGCTCAACCAATTACATGTGTTTAGAGCAGGACTTGGTGTTTTTATGACATTTGGTGACTTTAATGGCACAGAAATTACACACTTTTTTCTAACAAAAGTTATTCTAGAGACTGTTCAGTAGAGATCCACCCTTGTAGAGATCAGCAGTTACAGAAATAGTCAAACCAGCCTGTCTGGCATCAACAATCATCCATGTGATTATCTAATCAGCCAATCATGTGGCAGCAGAGCAGTCGTAAAATCAGGCAGATACAGGTCAGGAGTGGAGCTTCAGTTAATGTACACATAAACCATCAGAATGGAGAAAAAGTGATGTGATCTCAGTGATTTGGACCATGGCATGATTGTTGATGCCAGAATGCTATTCTGAGATTAATGTTTTGGTGGCACGATGGGGGACCTACACAATATTAGGCAGGTGGTTTTAATATTTAATGCTGATCGGTGTATATTGGCAGGGCTGGAGGAGTTTATTTTTCATAGTCCATGATGATGCACTTCCCATCTCTACACTGCTTTCTTATAGCCATATGGACTTGCTGTGCAAAGATCTGTCACAAGCCTGGTTGAACCACCACTGTGCCAAACCTCCAATTTAGTGCTAAACATTTTACTAATGTTCTCCATCCCAGCTCACATTAGCTCTAATCTTTTTAGCCACAATCCCCCTCTCCTCTTAATTTTCCCTCTGTGATCTTCTAACACTTTACACCCTCAACCACATTCTCACTTTATTCCCCACTGCCAGCTTCTTTCAGGCCCCTATGAGCTGGACGTGTGCTCAGCAGGGCAAATATTTACAGTTTGCTACTCTTTAATGATCACTATTGAATAAATTCTGACTGCACATCCTGTTCCGTTCTCCTGTTAGAGCAGAGGTGAGGTAACAATAACAGCACTGTAGTAATTATTGGGTTTTTGGCTATGAAACCTTACGGGAACACTCAATAATTCCTTTAATTGATTTCTGTGAGGGGAAAAAAGTTAAAGAAGTCAGGGAAAAAATGCTGATTTCTACAGGGATTTCCTTGAACAGATTAGCTCCTTAAAAGCTGTTAACACTGTTATAAAGGGGAAAATTCCACTTGATAACTTTTATTTGACGCTCTCATAGGCCACATACATGCTTATATTTTTTTATTTGGAAAATGCTTTGATTTTGCTACGTTTATGCATCCTAATCACACTGGAATGCCATTTTCCTCCACCTAAAATTTAGAAGGACATGGGGCTGGAGCTCCGATCCACCAGCAAAGATATAGGGAGCCACTAACCTAACCCTTTCCCAAACCCTAACTGTGTGTGGAAGTGACACACCCTTTTGGGGTTGGTGCAACACCCTTTTGGAGTAACCCTGCCCGTTCTGGGGTAACTCTGCACATTTTTTGAGATTCCACCCTATTTGGAGTTCTCCGGCCTGCAGCTATACCTTCTTTTTTTAATTTTTTTTTATTTGGTATGCCCAATTCCCAATGTGCTCTAAGTCCTCATGGTGGTGTAGTGACTCACCTCATTCCAGGTGGTGGACGACGAATTTCAGTTGTTTCGTGTCTGAGACGTCAACCCGCGCATCTGATCACATAGCTTGTTTAGCATGTTACCGCGGAGACATAGCGCGTGTGGAGGCTTCTCTCTGTTCTCCGTGGCATCCATGCACAACTCACCATCCGCCCCACCGAGAGCGAACCACATTATAGCGACCATGAGGAGGTTAACTCATGTGACTCTACCCTCCCTAGCAACTGGGACAATTTGGTTCCTTAGGAAGGCCTGGCTGGAGTCACTCTGCACGCCCTGGATTCAAACTCATGACTCCAGGGATGGTTGTCAGCATCTTTACTCGCTGAGCTACCCAGGCCTCCTGCAGCTATTCCTTCTTTGGAAAATAGGGATTTTCGAAAGCACTCTCCAATACCACATACTTTGAAAAATGGTGACATAAGGAAACTGAAAACTGACTTTTCAAATGAAAATGGTTTTAATTGAATATGTAGTACGTACCCAATAGAGCACAACAGAAATCAATTTTAAATAATAATGTGTAATAATAACAATGCATTGCGAATGACGTGATTGAGTCAGTCTCCTACTGCAAAATTGTTGTCATGCTATGATTTTCGTGACTGAAAAGGTTGTGCGTGTATGTATAACATCATAATTTTTTATATAGTTTCGTCATTCGTAATGTGTTCTAGAATGCTTAGAAGTACACATTGTACTTTTGTCTTTTCCCCTATTTGCGAATATATCTTGCGGTGGTAGGCCTGATCACTGACAATGATGAAACAGCCTACAGAGAGGAGGTGCACACTCTGACACGCTGGTGTCAGGAGCACAACCTCTCCCTCAACGTCAGTAAAACCAAGGAGCTTGTGATGGACTTCAGGAAGAAAGACAGAGAACACAGCCCCATCTCCATTAATGGAGCACTGGTGGAGAGAGTCAGCAGTTTCAAGTTCCTCGGTGTCCACATCACTGAGGAACTCACATGGTCCTTCCACACTGAGGCCGTTGTGAAGAAGGCTCACCAGTGCCTCTTCTTCCTGAGACGGCTGAGGAAGTTTGGAATGAACCACCACATCCTCACACGGTTCTACACTATTACTGTAGAGAGCATCCTGACTGGCTGCATCACCGCCTGGTATGGCAATAGCACCGCCCACAACCGCAAATCCCTGCAAAGGGTGGTGCGAACTGCCAGAAACATCATCGGAGGTGAGCTTCCCTCCCTCCAGGACATATATAACAGGTGGTGTGTGAAAAAAGCTCGGAGGATCATCAGAGACTCCAGCCACCCGAGTCATGGGCTGCTCTAACTGCTACCATCAGGCAGGCGGTATCGCAGCATTAGGACCCGCACCAGCCGATAACAGCTTCTTACCCCAAGCAATCAGACTTTTGAACACTTGATCTCTCACGATCAACAATCAGCACTGCACTTTATTAATCTTCATCTTATTATCTCACACTGGACTGTCAAATATATTCCCCTCAATACAACTACTGCACATATACACCTTTAGGTGAGTGTATTTACACAACACAATTTACATATCAAATGTACACATTCTTATACGACACAATATAATATACAATGTACAGTAAACAATACACACAATATAGAATACACATACAATAAAAAAATAAATAAGAGTATATAATATATACACTCACCTAAAGGATTATTAGGAACACCATACTAATACTGTGTTTGACCCCCTTTCGCCTTCAGAACTGCCTTAATTCTACGTGGCATTGATTCAACAAGGTGCTGAAAGCATTCTTAAGAAATGTTGGCCCATATTGATAGGATAGCATCTTGGAGTTGATGGAGATTTCTGAAATGCACATCCAGGGCACGAAGCTCCCGTTCCACCACATCCCAAAGATGCTCTATTGGGTTGAGATCTGGTGACTGTGGGGGCCATTTTAGTACAGTGAACTCATTGTCATGTTCAAGAAACCAATTTGAAATGATTCGAGCTTTGTGACATGGTGCATTATCCTGCTGGAAGTAGCCATCAGAGGATGGGTACATGGTGGCCATAAAGTGATGGACAGGGTCAGAAACAATGCTCAGGTAGGCCGTGGCATTTAAACGATGCCCAATTGGCACTAAGGGGCCTAAAGTGTGCCAAGAAAACATCCCCCACACCATTACACCACCACCACCAGCCTGCACAGTGGTAACAAGGCATGATGGATCCATGTTCTCATTCTGTTTACGCCAAATTCTGACTCTACCATCTGAATGTCTCAACAGAAATCGAGACTCATCAGACCAGGCAACATTTTTCCAGTCTTCAACTGTCCAATTTTGGTGAGCTCTTGCAAATTGTAGCTTCTTTTTCCTATTTGTAGTGGAGATGAGTGGTACCCGGTGGGGTCTTCTGCTGTTGTAGCCCATCCGCCTCAAGGTTGTGCGTGTTGTGGCTTCACAAATGCTTTGCTGCATACCTTGGTTGTAACGAGTGGTTATTTCAGGCAAAGTTGCTCTTCTATCAGCTTGAATCAGTCAGCCCATTCTCCTCTGACCTCTAGCATCAACAAGGCATTTTCGCCCACAGGACTGCTGCATACTGGATGTTTTTCCCTTTTCACACCATTCTTTGTAAACCCTAGAAATGGTTGTGCGTGAAAATCCCAGTAACTGAGCAGATTGTGAAATACTCAGACCGGCCCGTCTGGCACCAACAATCATGCCACGCTCAAAATTGCTTAAATCACCTTTCTTTCCCATTCTGACATTCAGTTTGGAGTTCAGGAGATTGTCTTGACCAGGACCACATCCCTAAATGCATTGAAGCAACTGCCATGTGATTGGTTGATTAGATAATTGCATTAATGAGAAATTGAACGGGTGTTCCTAATAATCCTTTAGGTGAGTGTATGTTGTTTATTGTAATTAGTATATGTCTCCTCACTGTCATGACTGCTATGTTGCTCGGAACTGCACACAAGGCTTTCACCTACTGTTGCACTTTTGTACATGGTAGTGTGACAATAAAGTGATTTGACTTGATTTAATCAAAGTTTGTATTGTTGTAATTGATCTCAGAGTTGGGTTTTTTTAGCTCTATGGAGAAAATGAATGGAAACAATACTTCCAGAACCAAGGGTGCTGAATAAGTGGGCAATCTGTTTTCCGTACTGTGGGTCAGGTGGAAGATCTAGTGCAGAAAAATTAGGCAATACAGGAACATTGTACCACTCTTGACCAAAGAAATGTGTTGATCATCCAAAGGGCAGCACTCTTTGAGTTTAATTAATCTTAATTAATGGATGTAATCCCTTTTCGGGAGTGCCGCTGTGTGGATAACAAGCTTATGATCTCACAAACCTTGTTGATTCTGGTGAACTTGCTAAATTAAGTTGTTCGAAAGTGTGAAACTCACCGTAAAAGCAAATGAAAGAGAGGGAGAGGAGGTAGTTATGAGAGAGAAAGGGAGTGAAAGGGAAAGCAGGCGGAAGGAGTGCAGCAAAGCATAAGAGCACTGTGGGGTGGAAGAGACAGTAACGGCAGGCTTTAAAGGAGGGCAACATGAGGTCCTAATTACATAGCCTTAGAGCTGGCTGACTACAGCTTGCCCCTGCCAACTACTGCACAACACACCCATGCACCTGACTCGTCATAACAACAAATATCCATTTCTCATGTATTCTGATTCCTGATTAACAGTTACTCCAACATTATATTCACCAGGATAGAGGAAGCACAGTTAAACACTCATTTAAATCACATGCATCAGCCTTTGTTTAATGTGCACTTTGGCATCATTTTTGGTTTAAATGTTTGGTTATGTACTCAGCTGTGCTGGGTGCATTTTTGTTTTTATTATTTTTTTATTTTTTTGGCTTACTCTGTACTCACTGTTTATTTAATTCATTTGATTTATTTTTGTTTTGCAATCTGCATATATTGCAGTCAGATGCTATAACCCTCAAGAGCTTCTCATTAGGATCAGTATCGCATTGAATATCAAAATGTAAAGGTGCACTGATTAATTGGCATGAAGTGTCCAGTCAGTAACCTTATAAAAGCTGTTTAAATATACATGGAGAGGGTCCCTTCATGGGGGCTGCCATGTTATGATCACATGACCAGTCAAATACTACTAGCAAAATCTCAGGTACCGCCCTATTATTAAACACTTTTACTCACAGATTAAATAGATCATGGCTGATTGTGAATTTCGACAATAATATTGGTAACTTTTGTGTTTTAATGTTGCTGCATCCATGCCGCTAGGTGTCAGTGTAAGGCCTAGACGACATGCATAAACAAATTCTTAGCACCTTTAATAGTGTCAGAATTTATGACTTGATTATAAATTGACTTATACATGTTTTATTTAAATTAAGCAATTATTTTGGGGTATGCAACTGACAAACCTTATTACATCATGAGAATGACTAGAACACGTATCAATTGCTAGTTGCTAAAACAGACTTTAATCAGCTGTTTTGTGCTCTTATTTATAATTTGTTGCATTAAGTCTTTCTGTGCCAAGATTTGCAATGTTTTTCTCTTTGTATTGTACAGTAACATACAAAACGTAATTTTGATGGAACTTTATGCACCTCTAATGTTTATATATCATTTGGCTTGCTTTTTGCCTCACCGTGTTGTGGTCCTTTTCAGACATGTCTCAGAAGCAGATGACTTCCTCCATGGCTATTGCTGGAGCTGTGATGGGAGCCGTGCTGGCACTCTTCCTCATTACCGTTTTTACCATCGTCCTCCTCACAGCACGCAAGACCCCCCCACCCACATATACAGATAAAGTGTGAGTACATGCAGTATCTTCACCTAGATCTGTAAGACACTGTTATCTAAGAGCAAGCAGGATGACATTTCGTAGAATGCCACCTGTTTTCCAAAATGCAATACAAGCACAATTTTTCCTTGTTTGCATTTTTTTTCCTTGATGATTTTGATCAAATGTAAATTAAGGCTGCAAGAGTAGATAATGGTTTCAGTATCTCCTCTCTCTACTCAATAATTCTAAGATGATCAAGCCGCTAGTTAAGGGAATACGAGTATAACACTGATACTGTCCATGCTTTTGTGGTTGTATGGCATTTGAGGTATTTGCTTATAATATTACCTGCTTAGGAAATATGAGTGCTGCCTTCATGTGCTGTTGGAATTATTGTAAATACGAGTATCCCACTGGGAAGTTGCACATGAATGACCCCTCAAGTCGTAATAACGACTGGGGATATTCTGAGATCATTTTGATTCAGAGTTTTTGATTTGGGAGTTGTAAACTTTCAACATGGTGGAGGTGAGGATGGTTTCTGTTGTGAATGACAGGTTTTGTTAATTTTTCTAAATACTGCTAATTGTTAGCGCTTGCCGTTTTGGTCATATTCATTTAGCAACCATTTGATGAATGGTGTACATTTTCACACAGTGAAATAGCTTGTAATTAATTAAAATTTCATTGTCATCAGCAAGCTGAGTAATATGTATTATAGTGTCAAAATAAAAATTCCTCAAAAAATATGTGTGAATGAACCTGGAGTTGTCCATGTTTCCTGATCTTTCTGACAGCAATGCACTTGAAAGCAGTGTACTCATAGCTATCACTTTAGAAGTTGGAAGCAGGATGATTCTGATAGCACATAAAGGCAGGAAAACGCTGATATTGCCCATGCTTTGCGGCTGTCAAACTTTTGAGGTATTTGCTTATAATGTTACCTGCTTGAACACACGTAGACCCTCAGTGGGTTGGACAGCTGGTGCAGGATGTGGTCTCTTACCTGGTGAATAATTTAATCATTGGTATGCTTTCGCAGCAACTTCCTGACTGTCCTTTGAACCTGGACTGACTGAACACAACTTAACTATTACCACCCTTGGGATAGTGACCTTCCAAACTTCACTTTGACTGACTTATTTCTTGGTAGTTTTTCTTTGCTTACAGATGCTCTCATGCAATACAGTTTTCAGTGGTCCTAAATAGTATTTGGACACTTTTGCATGCTTAATTAAACAAAAAAATGAATTAATTTCTTTGCATAGATAACAAAATATTAAACCAAGTGTCATCTGCAAATATATGGTGCTAGACCTTTTCTCAGAACTAACTTTTTCAGTTTTAAATATTATACTTTTAACTGACTGGCCCAATGCCATTTTTAGTGGATTAAATCAGTTCCCCTCAAATTCATACAGAAGGGAATTTCACCACAGATGTGGTTTATAACAAATATGCATGTTTTTCACTAACGTTTGACAACTCTATTTTTTTTAAATGTATGCAATTTGTTTAGATATTTTACTATTGGAATTGGATCATTGGCACAGCTCTTGCCCTGTCAGAACAAGGCATTTCACGTTACATCGCCTTTTTATATCTTAATCTTTAATTAGCCACCTTAGCCGTAACAGATTTTATCTGGTCATTTATTACTGAGTCCAGTAACCCAGTGAAGCCTGTAAATGTTCCACTCTACCAGGAGCAACATCAGATGATTCCTTATTTTTCAAGTTCCTGGAAAGGCATGTCAACACAGAGAGAGACTTACCATAATAGATAACAATTGTTTATTTGCTTGTACAGTACATAGAATCTACCACACAATACATCATTTAAGAAATTTGTGTGGGCTAAAGGGCTCTAGCTTCTATTTTAGCCTTTGCATGTTGATTTTTTTTTTAGATGTTTTCATTTGTGTTCTTCAAAGAGAGCTGCTTTATTTTCCTGTCACCTTGTGAACGGCTCTAGACTTGAGCCCACAGACATCGCATTTAATCCAGTCCAGATGACTCGCTGTTCCCACAGCCTCTACAAAGCAGCTCAAGACTGGGTTTCATGTGCTTCTTCGCTCCCCTCCTTCAAGTCCCCACAGAACAATGGATCTGTCCATGGCCCTTCAGTGTTTATGTGCCTTCAGTTGTTAGTGTCAGTCAGCAGAAATAACACTCAATGTGGATTGTTCTGCCTCTTGCTTACTATAAAAGAAATAACTAATGTACATACATGAATATAAATACTTAAGCAAACAAAGCCAAATAATCATGTTTCCTAGAGCCTCAGTGATGAATGCAGCTCTCATGAGAATGAGATCACATCACAGCCTTGCATGATACAGCTATTCACAAGAGAAAATTTAATTGGGGAACAAGGGAAATACAGCAGGCAGACCATTCTTAGCACTTTGGCTGCTTTAAAATGTAAAGTCTGGCTTCCATATGAATGGTGGAACTTGGAATTTCTTCAAGGCACTAATATCCTTTCTCTCTTTTTCATACCGTCCATCATGTTCAGTTCGCAGTTTCACACGAACAGGAGTGCCACAGGTAATCAAGCCATGCTTATATTCACTACAACAGCATGATTGTGAGTGTGATATTGCTTTTATACAATGTTTCAAAACTGGTATACTAAATAGCAACACTTTTGGAAGATCTCTTTTCAGTTTATAATGTCTGTTATAATATGACCTGAGCTATATATCACAGTCAAAATAGAATTGTTGACTTTGTTGTTCTCTTATTTATTACTACTTTCTATCTTTATCAACATTATCTATCATGAAGTGAGAAATCTCTTGAAGCTCTGAAATATTTCCACCCTGCTGCCTGAAGCATCGCGCTCAGAAGAGGTGTGAGAGACACTCTTATCTCTTATCTGTTTAGGCTGATCCCCATTCAGCCTCCTTGTGTCTAGGCTTGGCTTTAGTTTGGCTGCACACTGCATGCAGATCAGTGCAGTGGGACAGCTGGGTTTGGGCTGATGGATGATGCTGCCTCTGCATTGGAGACAGCAGGGACTCTGTGAGAGATAAACAACTTTGGGATGTTGACACACCAGGCTCATGTGAATACGAAAGCAAAAAATGTCCCTATAACTCTTGACATTTGGATCTGATGAAGGTTGCATTGGTAACCTGTGGTCAAGAATGAGAAAATGCACTTGCTTCGAATGCCGCCAATAAAAAGTATTTTTGTAAAGGTTTAGCCATTTTAATCAGATTTATGTGAAATCTCATCTCACCTAAATTTTTCAGAGCCATGATGATTTTGTGTTTTGAATGTGTCTTCATAGATCACATTCATTTATGCTTGCAGCTGTTCTTAAATTGACGAAACGGTGGCAACATTTTTGCAAAATGATATTACGTGACTTCTTACATGTATCCTGGCAGTTCTGAAGTGAAAGGACCACAGTGTGGTGCTAAAAGTAAGTACAATTTTCTCCCAAACAGATTAGGTTTTTAAAGTTAGATGGCTATCGAATTTTAAATCAATGAAATTTACCTGCCCACCTTTAGCCGTAAACTTAACCCTAACCGACAGTGTCATAAATAGCAAATGTGAGATGAAAAATAGATGAGGTTTTGAGTTTTAAATCAACAAAACCAACATCCTTACCCCCAACCTTAAGGGACAGATTCACTAAGAATGTGAACAACAATTGCAATGAATGTGAAATGTCAGAACAATAGTAGAGAGAATGATTTATTTCAGCTAATATTTCTTTCATCATGTTCCCAGTGGGTCAGAAGTTTACATACACTGTTAGTATTTGGTAGCATTGCCTTTAAATTGTTTAACTTGTGTCAAACGTTTTGGGTCAACAAGCTTCTCACAAAAAGTTGCTGGAATTTTGGCCTATTCCTCCAGACAGAACTGGTGTAACTGAGTCAGGTTTGTAGGCCTCCTTGCTCGCACATGCTTTTTCGGATTGAGGTCAGGGCTTTGTGATGGCCACTCTAATACCTTGACTTTGATGTCTTTAAGCCATTTTGCCACAACTTTGGAGATATGCATGGTGTCATTGTTCATTTATGTCCCATGGTGTTTATACTTGCGTACTATTGTTTGTACAGATGAAGGTGGTACCTTCAGGTGTTTGTAAATTGCTCCCAAAGATGAACCAGACATGTGGAGGTCCACAATTCTTTTTTTCTGAGGTCTTGGCTAATTTATTTTTATTTTCTCATTATGTCAAGCAAAGAGGCACTGAGTTTGAAGGCAGGGCTTAAAATACGTCCACAGGTACACCTCCAATTCAGTACACCTCCTATCAGAAGCTAATTGTCTAAAGGCTTGACATAATTTTCTGGAATTTTCCAAGCTGCTTAAAGGCACAATTAACTTGGTGTATTTACATTTCTGACCCACTGAAATTGTAATATAGTCAATTAAAAGTGAAACAATTGGTCTATAAACATTTGTTTGAAAAATTACTCATGTTTTGTAGTAGATGTCCTAAACGACTTGCCCAAACTATAGTTTGCTAATATTAAATCTGTGGAGTGGTTAAAAAATGTGTTTTAATGACTTCAACCTAAGTGTATGTAAACCTCTGACTTTACCTCTACTTGTACATTTAATAATGTAGATTTGAACTTTACAACATCAGGAAGATAAGACTCTGATCATGCCACAGAAGTATTTGTTCAGTCCCTTGTCATATCTAGACTGGATTACTGCAATGCTCTTTTAGTTGGCTTCCTGCCAACAATTAAACCTCTATAAATGTAATGTAAAATCCAGAATGCAGAAGCACAGTTGGTCTACAAAGAGAGTGTATGTTACACACCTCCATGTCTCTCTACACTTGCTGCCAGTTGCTGCACGTATCAAGTTCAAGACTCTGATGCTGGCATACAGAACAGTCACTGCGTCTGCTCCACCTCACTTAAAATCATTCCTGCAGAGCTACATTCCCACCAGAAGGCTGCAAATGAGTGGCACATTTCTTGTTGCACTCTCTGTCTTAGTTCTTTTTGAGTGCAATTGAAACTTTGTAAAGCAGTGCTTTTCATGTTACTGTCTCCTTAAGATGAATTGCTTATGTCATATCCTTCATTATTTTTTAAGTCGCTTTGGATAAAAGCATCTGCTAAATTAATAAATGTAAATGTACTTGTGATTTGTGTGAGAGGAAATAAAAGCCATTGTTATAGCACCTCTATTGTTTAATTCACCAGGAAACCGAGTCAGTAGACCAGATTTCAGAAGTCCAGAACACGCCACTGGCCGGACCTTGAATTTAGCCTTCACTAGATTATGTAACAGTATTTAAAGTACTTAATTATTTCTCAAGGTCTTGGTTTAAAATCTATAATGCAGTTGGAAATCTAGACAATGTTTCAGAAAGAAACTGACCTTCAACTGTGGGCTTGCATTCATAAGAGAGAACTACAGGAGGAGATCCAGAAGAACACTTCCTCATTCCCCTTTTTATGTAAAGTCCAAAATGTTGGCCTTTGTTTGGTCTCTGGACATCCAGGTGGATCCAGTGAGAGTATCCAGGCCTGTCTGTGACTCTTCCTGCTCATGCCACAAATGCACTCACCATTACCTCTTCCTAGTCCATAGATCACATCTATTGCTTTTAATCCTCTATTTCTGCCCTAGCTTTTCATGGGAAAAGCTAATGTGAGTCTATATAGACTTAATGAGTCATAAAACAAAGTTGTACACATTTTCATCTCAGCTCTTTTTAGACTTCATGTAGGGAGGGCAAGGGACACATTAGACAGACTGATAGTCCATTGAAAATCAATTATACAAAACAGTGGACTACTAATGGTTTGAGATTAATATCCACAGGAAGTAGAAAAACAAAAGTCACAGAGCTGATCCCTTGAGGAATGGGGAACTATGGGAGCTTATGGACATAAGGAAAATATTTGACCTTGTCCTTACTCACACAATAAGGATACGCCACAAGGATCACATGTTGTCCTTAAAGGATTTTCAACCAAAAGGTGCGAATGAGCTCTTAAGAGCTTACTCTCATTGGCAGGCAATGTAGAGCTTTTAAAACAACTTCTGAAGTTTTAAGATTCCTTTTTTGTCCACTCACAGCACTGGTAAATCTTAATGCCCTTAAATTGCTGACCTTTAGGGCACATTTTGGAATAGCAGCATAGCACAAGTTACAGTATCTAAATCCAGGGAGCAAGAAGAGGTATTTTTCTATACATTAGGCTTTTTCGGAATTCATGGTCAGGGCAACCCTCAGGAACTGCAGAGGCCTTGGGCTACCTAAGAAGCTCAATAGATATTACTGTAGTCCATCAGAGGCTAGTCCATTTATGGATGTGAGACCACACCTCTCTAATGTACCCTTGTCAAAACTCATCCTTGTCAGATTAGAAAATGCAGAGCCATCTGAATAAGAAAGTAAAGGAGAAGAGTGAGCAGAGAGACAGATTCAAAGAGGAGGATAAGCCCATCACAGAATGATGGATTGAGAATGTATGAATCAGGAAGGCATTAAGAGCTAAGTAAATAGCAACATCTTTTAATGGCATCTCAATGGAACGTTAATAAGCTACTTGGATATGTGCTTGGGGTACTGCAGTATTAAAGTGTGTTACGCTTTCTGATCCTTTATTAAGCAAATCCAGATCCATATTCCAGTCCTGGAATCTGATTTAACCTGTTGATATGCACTCCCTTTTTGAGCACAAACCACGAAAATGACATACCTGAACTTTATTGGTTGTATTTACTGGACCCTTTGGAGTATGGACACAGTTGTAGTATCTTTTGAAAGAAGACACTTTGGGCTTAATATATGTTGTTATTGTTTTAAAGTTAGAGAAGCTGAAGTTTATAGTAATTAACTTGTTTTTGTAGTCTAAAAAAAACAATAATAAAAGTACCAAGACAACCCAGAAATACAATGTTCTCAAAGCCACAAGTCTAAAGAAGTTATGTTTCAAATTTGAAGATGATCTAACAAAAACAGAGGTTCCTGCAAGCTTTTGTTCTCTGTAAAATCGCTGGAAGTGCACAGAGTAAAATTAAGGCTCCGCCTTTCAAGACGACACAAAATCTGACTGCACTGCTTGGCTGATATGAATTAAACTACCCATTTTTAAAAATAGACTTTGGAGACAGGTTCATTTTGTTTATGTGACTCTAATGTATAAGATAATATACAGCTTTACAACATGAATGCTGGTCAGATTGCATAATTTGTTGAAGAACGATGATGAAGGTTAATTCTTTCAGGCAAGATCTCATGTAAACAATTGAGAATATATAAATTTAGATTTATATAAATCACTTTTATGGACAAAAAGTGCTATTGGATGTTTTTCAATGAACGCTTGACATGGACAATTGACCCAAGTGTGGCAAACTGAATTCATCTGGTGATCGCATTTTCATAAAAAGGTATGAAGTCCCGTTTTGATATTGCATGTTTTTAATTTGTACTCTTGGCACAAATAACTAAAGTTCTGTTTCTGGCGCATTTCTATCATGTTGAACCCTTAGACCTTTGAAAAGATGTATAATTTGTTAACATTAATTACATTTATAGACTGTAAATTATCTATTAAATTTAAGCAGAGAGAAGTCACTACCGCATGAGGGCGATTGCGTATCATCAGGTTAAGCCATGCTAAAATAAATTATATAATAACAGCAATGACGTTCAATACCTGTTTGCCTAGCTACTGTGTATACTGTATATCCCTGCAGAGCAACCACAAAGGACATACATTTGAATTTGTTCCTTAATATCTTATAATGTAGTAACCATTTTTAAAGCACTTAAGGTGTTTTAGCTGTGACTATATTTACAGTATAGCACAGACTTCAGTACCTCATTGCTTAAAGGAAATTTAAAGGGATAGTTCACCCAAAAGTGAAAATTCTCTTATCATTTACTCACCCTCATACCATCCCAGATGTGGATGACTGACTTTCTTCTGCTGAACACAAAGAAAGATTTTTTTTAGAAGAATGTATCAGCTCTGTAGGTCCATACAATGCACAAAGTGAATGGTGACCAGAACTCCAAAAGCTCCAAAAAGGAGATAAAGTCAGCATAAAAGTAATCCATAAGACTCGAGTGGTTTAATCAATGTCTTCTGAAGCAATACAGTTGGTTTTGTGTGAAAACAGACCAAAATAACCCCCTTTCCACTGTACATCTTGAGCAGTCTCCTTGGCAATCATGATTTCAAGCTAGTTTACACTTCCTATAATGCCATCTAGCACTCCGTGCATACATAAAGTGCTAGGAGGTGAAATTGAGCTTGAAATCATGATCATGCCTAGAGACTGCTGTCAAGATTTACAGTAAAAAATAAGTTACATTTTGGCTATTCTCACCCAAATTCAACTTGATCGCTTCAGAAGACATTGATTAAACAACTGGATTCTTGGCAAGATGGTAAATGATGAGAGAATTTTCATTTTTGAGTGAACTATCCCTTCAATCGGCAGAATTTGTGGCGTTAAGGTGATTACCCCACACACACACACACACACACACACACACACAAAATAAAATTTCAGATCGTCCCTTGTTTTTTTTTAAATGCAAAAATGACAGTTACAGTAAGACACTTACTGTGAATGGAGCCAGTCCATAAACATTAAATAAAACGTCTAGGTTACTGTTGTAACTTACATTCCCTGATGGAACGAACAAGACGTTGTGTTGAGTGAAGTGATACTACAGCGACTTCCTTGAAGGCCTTGGTTACCTCTGAACTTGAGAAAAGGCCAATGAGAAATTGGCAGATAGAATTTGCACGTCTGTCCATTCAGGTTTTGCACTGAGGAGCCGAGAGTAATGTTCGGTCATAGCAGTGGCTCGGTTCAGCGTCGTGGCCAGGGGGACACATCTTGTTCCCTCCATCAGGGAACGGAGGTTACAACAGTAACCTACACATTCCCTGTCTGTTGCTCACTTCGACGTTGTGTTGAGTAAAGCGACACTAGGGGTCCCTATTCAATCATGCCATGCGCTGACCTGTGTACATGCGATGCTGATGCAGGTGCGGGCAGGCAGTTGCATGCCAAAGCGATAGGCTGCATCAGACTGCTCGTACCCTTCCCCAATGCCCCATAAAATCGTCATAAACTTTTTAGGTTCCCGGCACCCCGAAGGGGGGAACAAAGCAGCGTGCCAAGCATGGGAGTAGGCCGCACCAGCCGCCTTTTCTCTTTCTATGTTTCTCGCATAATGTGGCTGGGGCCATCTTAACGCTATCACACGCAACAGGGAAGTCATTCTTTTCCAACTCCTATTCTTTCAGGATGGCGAAATACATCACATAGGTTTTCAGGCCACATGTGGGAATGGCACAGTGGTAGATCCTATCTGCTGCGAGGGAGGAGCTGCTACAACACGCCGACCCGGGGGCAGCGGGGACTGCTCAAGGGAGACGTGGGTCCACCTGTAGGGGGACCGTACCGTGAAAAATACACACAGTGGGATTAATCCACAAGGACCCATCCTGTGGAGCACCTATTCCAGTACAGAGTAATTTTAGTACCTGTAGTGGGTCTGGTCGTGGAATTCCTCCACTGAAATCGCGGACCAGAGGGCTAGGTAGGTGCTATGTGCAAGCGGAACACCCGGTCACGTGTTCGGACCTGAGAGAACACGGGACGACTCAACCCTGAGATTGTAAAATCTCGTAAAGGTATTGGGTGTTGCCCAGCCCGCTGCTCTGCATATGTCTGCTAGGGAGGTGCCATTGGCCAGTGCCCATGAGGATGCCACACTTCTTGTCACTTCTGTGACTTCTGGGGGCGGGCACAGCCTGGGTGTGATAGGCCAATGCAATGGCATCAATGACCCAGTAGGAAAGCCTCTGTTTGGAGACAGCATTCCCTGTCCGCTGTCCACCAAAGCAGACAAAGAGCTGCTGAGAACATCTAAAGCTCTGTGTGTGGTCCACATAGGTATGCAAAGCACACACCGGACAAAGCAACGACAAGGCTGGGTCTACCTCCTCCTGGGGCAGCACTTTCAGGTTCACTAACTTGTCCCTGAAGGGAGTCATAGGAACCTTGGGCACGTAGCCCGGTAGTGGTCTTAGGACGACATGGGTGTCTGCCGGACTTAACTCCAGGCAGGTCTCGCTGACAGAGAACACTTGCAGGTCCCCAACCCTCTTGATGGAAGCGAGCGCAATCAGGAGGGCTGTCTACAAGGAGAGGGCTTTGCGCTCGACTGATTCTAGCGGCGAAGGGGGGTTTCTGAAGTCCTGAAAGGACCACAGAGAGATCCCATGAGGCGAACAGGCATGGCCTGGGAGGGTTCAGCCTCCAGGCGCCTCTAAGGAACCTGATAATCAGATTGTGCTTCCCTAGGGACTTGCCGTCCACTGCGTCTTGTTGAGCTGATACGGCGGCTACATAAACCTTTAAGGTTTAGGGGGACAGCCTCCCCTCCAACCTATCTTGCAGAAACTAGAGCACTGACTTGACTGCGCATCTCTGCGGGTCTTCAGATTGGGAAGAACACCAATTTGCGAACAAGCGCACATTAGGGCATAAAGTTGCCTGGTAGAGGGAGCTCTGGCTTGGTTGATCGTGTCTAGGATAGCAGGTGGTAGGCCAGTCAGATCTTCCGCATCCCGTCCAGGGGCCAGACATGGAGGTTCCAGAGGTCTGGACGCAGATGCAAGAGGGTGCCCCGTCCCTGAGAAAGAAGGTCCTTCATCAGTGGAATTCACCAGGGAGGAGCTGTCATGAGGAGTGTGAGATCCGAGAACCAAGTCCATGTGGGACAGTAGGGGGCCACCAGAGTGACTTGATCCTCGTCCTCCCTGACCTTACAAAGCACCCATGCAAGTAGGCTCACTGGAGGAAATGCGTATTTGTGCAGCCCCTGAGACCAGCTGTGTGCCAGCGCATCTGTCCTGAGGGGAGCCTCCGCTAGGGAGTCCCAAAACGGGCAATGGGAGGTCTCTTGGGAAGTGAACAGATCTATCTGTGCTTTGCCGAACCGCTCCCAAATCAGCTGGACCACCTGGGGTGGAGCCTCCACTCTCCGCTGAGTGTACCTTTGCTGGCTCCAAAGGAGGAGATGGCGGGCGAGTTGTGACATATAACGAAAGCGCACACCGCCATGGCGATTTATGTACGCTATCGTAGCGGTGCTGTCTGATCGGATCAAGACGTTCTTATCCCGTATTAGCGGGAGAAACCTCCGCAGAGCAAGGATTACAGCCAGCAATTCTAGGCAGTTGATGTGCCAACCCAGCTGGGGCCCCGTCCAGGAGCCGGCGGCTGCGTGCCCATTACACACAGCGCCCCAACTCTGTTTGGAGGTGTCTGTGGTGACCAGAAGGCATCAGGACACCTGCTGTATGGGGACTCCTGTCTGCAGAAAAAATAGGTCTGTCCAGGGGTTGAAAGTCTGGTGGCAGGCGGGGGTGATGAACACACGGTATGTGCCACGGCGCCTCCCATCTCGGGACTCGAAACTGAGTCTAACTCCATGCCGAGAAAAGACATGCTCTGAACCGGGGTGAGCTTGCTCTTTTCCCAGTTGACCTGAAGCCCTAGATGGCTGAGGTGCCTGAGCACCTGGTCCCTGGGGGCGCATAGAGACTCTTGAGAGTGGGTTAGGATAAGCCAGTCATCGAGGTAATTGACTATGCGAATGCCCACTTCCCTTAGCGGGGCAAGGGCTGTCTCTGTGACCTTCGTGAAGACACGAGGGGACAGGGACATGCCGAAGGGGAGGAACGCAATCCGTAGGAAGGGTCGGTGTCGAGGCAAGATAGAGACTTGGATGTACACGTCCTTCAGAACGCCTACGTTTGTGAAGCACTTGATTAATTGGAGACTGGGGGATCAGTGTTACCTTTTAGAAATTTAGGACCATGATGAACTGTTCAGTGATATTTAAATGAAATTATTATTTGATTGTGTACGTTCTTAGAGGGTAGTCAGTTGTAAAGGCAGTGATTCAAAGTAAACACCCATATCCATACATACAAAAGCTTACTCTAGATGGGGCCCAATGTAGCCCTGCTGATGTTTGGGTAAAAGGTCCAGAGAGCATGATAAAGTATGCTGTAGTGTGATCGAAGGGCCCAGGGATGTGGAGGCCCTTTTGAATGGCTGGTGATTAATTCAAAGTCACAATTTGTGTGACATCTTGTATAGTGAATCCATACATCTTAAGTCTCGGGCAGTGTGGAAGCTGGGAGAAGGACTGAGACTTCATGCTAAGAGACTTCATGCTAAGAGACTTCATGTGAAATTCTTTCAACCTAACAAAAAAGTTTAAATTTCGGTATGAGTAATTGCTTGTATTGATATGGATATAAAACAGACAGAATGTTCCATTTGGTTCCCAGAACTAAAGTAAGGTGCGGTTGTCTTTTTTCCCCAGAGGGAGCGCATTTTAGATTTGCCAAACATGTCCACCATCTACTGAAACAGAATACATGTACTACAGTATATGGCTGAAAGTACGTGGACACTTTAACACCATACCCATATTGCTCATTGAACATTTCATTTTAAAACCATGACCATTTATATGGAGTTGGTCATCTCTTTGCTTCTATAAGAGCTTCGACTCTTCTGGGACGGCTCTCCACTAGATGTTGGAACATGGCTACTTCCATATTTTTGAGGGGGATTTGCTCCCAGACACAAGAGCATCAGTGAGGTCATATTAAGCATTGGGACCTGGCACGTAGTTGGCATTTTATTTCATCCAATAACAAAAAAAAAAGATTTTGAATGGGGTTCAGGTCTGGGCTTTGTACAGGCCATTCAAGTCCTTCCATAAATTCAGTAAACCATGTCTTAATGGACCTCGCTTTGTGCACAGGGGTATTGTCATGCTGGAAGTAGAAAAGGTGTGCCCTATTCTAACAAATAAGGAGATTGCATGATTGTATGCTTGATTTTATGCACCTGTTTAGAAGGGCATAGCTGAAACAAGCTAAACTCGTTAATTAGAGGGGAGTGTTTATACAATGTAAGTTATAATTTTACTGCTTTTCAAGAAATTAATGCTATGTTAAAGCCAATGAACATATTTTGAAACTTCCCCGGGTTGTTATTGATTTTCCTTCCATTATTTTTCAATACAGGATCGACCTCCCTCCAACTCATAAGCCTCCTCCTCCATATACAGAGAGACCTCCCGCCATTCCACTGGCCTCGCAGGCACCTCAGGTAGCCTCGTTCTCTCAGGTAAATCTTATGCAGCTCTGTTTACTCTGCAGGGTTCCCTTGTCTACCAATTTGATTTATTGTCCTACTGTGGCACTTTATAATGGCGCTATATTTGAAAGATGACTACTGCCATATTCCTTATTATTCAAGGAGTGAATATATGTTCTCTGTCTCTTTTGGGAGAATCTATCATTTATTGTTGGCACTTAGCATGAATAAGGCTCACTTTAGTGTCCCATTACTTTGTTTTAAAGCGGCACAAATCCCTTTTTCTTTTTTTAAGAAATATTAGATGTTGGTTACGCTTTACAATAAGGCTGTAATAAAAATAAATGACTGCTATTTGATGAAGAAACAATGTGGAAGTAAACTATAGCAAGTGTAACACAACAGTATTATTTGGCTGTACTCTTAGTCTTGATATATGAAATATAAAACATCAAAATATATCAGAATATACAGTATTCTTTTCTATTAATTTCTATGTATCTGGGGATTATTTAGATCAATTTGTGATAGATATAAGTCCTGGTTGAATCACCCATGCATTTAAGGATTACACAAAATTAACCTAAAATGAAAGGTAGCTAATTTTAAACAACTCAAATGTTTGCAATGCACATGCATACAAATTACGCAACAAGAGAGCTGTGCTAATCTGTTGTCTGTCATCTGTGCTGTAGGCTCGTCAGATGGAGAGACGCTACGAGCTGGCTGAATGCGTGCCCGGCAGATTGGCTCGCCGAGACTTCCAGAGCCTGTCCCAACATTCAATGTCATATCAGGAGTGGATCTGTCATCAGAATGGGGCAGACCGCGTTTATATCAACCATAGAGAACACTATGTGTGATTGAGTCCTCGTGTCAACTGCAGCACACTGCCAGCCCCAAAGTTAAAACTGTTTACGAGTATACTGGGAGCTATGTTTAAGGCACTGCCAATTTTTGGGGGTCTGTGTAATGTACAATGAAACCCCTCTCAGCATATTTATCTTATTAGTTTGGCCTTGAACACAGTACTGTGTTGTTCTATACAAGTCATCATTAACTTTAACATGTATAGTAGTCCAGTATAAAATTACCTGTAGACAGCCTATATACGGTACTTGGTCTCTGATTTTCAAATCTAGTGGTCAAACTGAGGAGCAAATATGGTTGACAAAATTATATTTTCCTTGACCAAGGATGTTTAAATCATATGTTGCATTAATCATATGTTTCAGTAAAAAAAATGTATTCAGTGTAGACTATAGTTAATTGTCCAATTGTCTTAAATGCTCAAACTGAGATTTGATTTGTCTGCTTATGACAGATAGATACTACTGCAGATAGTAGGTAATTTGCCATAAGTTTCTTGTTTACACTATGATGTACAGTAGATGTGAATTGCTCAATGTACTTTGTCATTGCTTAAGTGTGTAGATATTGTATTATGTGCCATGTAAATATCTGAGTTTAGAATATTATTAGTGTTCTTTACAATTAAGTCTGTAGAGAACATATTAGAAATGACTTTCACACCTTTTAGATTGTAAGGCTGAATTAGAAGTGGACAGTCGTTTCACAAACATTTTTAGAGATTTTTTTTTCTTCACCAGTTGAGTAGTGGAGCATGGACATTGAATCTCACAACCAAAGCTTTCTTTGCATTACATCATACAGATAATCAAATAAAATGATAGGTAAATATGAGGCTTGTTTTAATATGCAGCACATTATAAAGTGGAGTAATTTTTTGATTTGCAGAAAGCACATCTGAAATAACAGACAGGAGTTCTGTTCTTCTCATATTTTCACACAGTCTTATTAAGACAGAGTTTTGAGAGACAAATATATGTTGTAAAACTCAATGAATGCATAAAAAGGCTTTTTATGCTGCTCTATGGTCATTGAGACAGCTGGACGACTTCCCCCAGTTGATGATGGAAAACCTCAGACCACAAAATGCTCTTTGGGAAAGAGCGAGAGACAGAGAAAGGGGCGGTGGGAGTACTTGTAAGAGCCTCAGCAGAGACTGCTGTCTGCATGTCAGTTTATAACTTGTGTTGTAGGTAAACAAACCAGTTATCTGCAGGGCAACTGGACAGGCAAGGCCATTAAACAGCAGTCTTTTAATGAGTTGGCAGTCACCAGGGAGCGATTACACTATTCTGGACCTACCATTCAGCGAAATAGTGGACTCCAACAATGAGAGCATTGTTAATTCCATTGCCAAATCACCTCTGTGGATTGCACCCACCATTGCTTTATTAAAACGTGTCATTCCCACAATAAACTAAGGTTTAGTTCATCCAAGTTAAATCCATTTAGGCTAATAAAGGTGTGCGTCTAAGTCAAAATCAATTACCTAGCAAGCAGTTATATGCAACTCAATATAACAGCCTACTCATCACCTTATATACAGTAAACCAGAGCCAAGCCATGCATTGACATATGTGTTCTCCTGCTCTTTCTTGACAGACCTAATATATTCTTTCATGTTACGTGAGGTTGGGATTACTTCTTTCTATCTATACCCGTCACGCTTATCTCTGATTGTGTGTCTAACCTACCGTGGACCTGATATTTTAGCACATTAAGAAGCTATCTGAGAGATTTAAGGTGCTCATTTTGCCATTTATAATTTTCACGTAAGAGGTCTCGTGTTTGTTCTGGAAGAGCAAATGTTCTCTCGCTCCAGAAAGAGTCTCAGTTTTGCGAGACTCCAGACACAATGTGGAGTGTTGCATAAATATTTTTGCCTTTTGGGAGCATTATTAAATGAAGTAGACATCGAACTCTTCGCCTCTTGTCTTCCAAGTAAGACAAATTGGTGGTCGTCAACAACAAGTTATCTTAAACTATGCAGATTACTTTCAAGCTATAGGGAATCTGCTTTACATTACTAATCCTAAATATGTCTGTGAATTCCAAAAACCAGCAGGGAATGGAAGAAAATTCTCCTACTTGCTTGTGAAAAATCATTTGTCACTGTAGATTAATGTTTAGCATCATTGGCTTAATACTGAAATGTAATTTAGCTGTAAATTAGGGCCGTAAAGTGGTTCTTGCCACAATAAAGTGCATCCAAAGATCCCGTCCTACAACTATTATCAGGAGGCTGATTACCTTTATTAGAGTTGGAACAATCTGCAATCTCCAAAACCCTTTCTGTCTGCATCTCTCCTTTTTAAAGGAATAGTTCATCCATAAATTAAGTCCCATTTTTCTCACCCTCATGTCACCCTTCAAAACTCTATGACTGTATTTCTCTCTTCTGTGGCTGTGTGAGGAAAGCTGTGTCCTCTGGGGGTCGCATTTGACGGCCGCATATGTCATCGAGGCGGTCTCGTTCCAGAAAAGAGTGTAGGACACTCCGAATGCAGCCTTCGAATGCAACCTTCTTTCACAGGAATTCTGAGGATGCATGAGGTGTATCCTTCGTGGGCACTCACAACCCACAATTCTTTGCTTCAATGGAAATGCTAATTTCCAAGTTGAAGTTCCTCAGTAGATGGGTGCAGAGTATATAATATGTATAATTATATTCATATATAATTAAAATAAAGTATTAGACAAAAGTACACCTGTAAAATCTATTTTCTTTTCTCTTTACATCATTATAACTCTCCTAAAATGTACCTCATACATTCCATTCCAAAGGGACTTTGTTCCCTTCTCATCAAAGCGCTCGCGCTTGTTAAAGAGTGGCATGCTATCATAGCAACCATGATACTTTCCGTTTCCGTTTGTCTTATGAATGCCATCTCATTTAAATGAGGCTTGTTAAAAGGAAGACACTCAGTATACTTCAGCCTTCAAAGGACGCATCCTAGCTAGCATGCGGCCTTCCAAACGTGACACAGACTATACAAAACAGAAGTAGGTAATTATAGCAGAAAGTCAAAGCTGCTCTTTTCCACACACTGACATTTACATACATATGTGTATGACTTTCTTTCTTCTGCTGAACACAAACTAAGATTTCAGAAGATTATCTCAGCTCTTTTGGTCCATTGATGCAAGTGATTGGTGACAAGACCTTTGAAGCACCAAATATCACATAACGGCCCATAAAAGTAATCCATACAACTCCAGTGGTTAAATCCATATTTGCAGAAGTGATATAATAAGTGTGGGTGAAAAAACCTTATATAAGAGATTTATAACTAAAAATGACATCTGATTATATTGATCTGTTTCTCACCCACACTTATCATATTGCTTCGGAAGACATGGATATAACCAGAGTCTTATGGATTACTTTTATGTGGCCTTTGTGATTTTTGGAGCTTCAAGGTTCTGGTCACCATTCACTTGCATTGTACGGACCAACAGAAGTGAGCTATTCCTCTAAAAAAAGAGGTGTTTTGCAAAAGAAAGAAAGTCATACACATCTCAGATGGCATAAGGGTGATGTCAGATGGCATGAGGCACAGTTGACAGAAATGATTTTAAACTAACACAAATAAGGCTGATGTGAAAGGAAGACTCAAACAGGGCTGATGAGCAGAGAGGAACCCGGCACCGACTGCAGCGTGGAGATGGAGAGTGTGTTTCTAGGCGTGAGTACGCGTCATGGCAGTGTGATCCACGAGGAATCCTCTGGAGGAGAGTGTGTTTGTAGGCATGTGTACGTTGTTGCAGTGTAGGGATAACCAGTGAGGAATCCTCAGGTGAAGAGTAAAGGCAAGCAAGAAGCAGTCAGGAAGGTAACCGCAATCCGGGCTCTAAGGTGAAGACTGGCAACCAACACAGAATACACGTAACAGAACTGAGTTAGGCAGAGACAGCGAGGTGAGTTAAACAACACACAAAACAACAATCTAGCAATGAACACGGAACAGAGTGGGGTTAAAGTAAGCAGGAAGCAAACAAGGGACAGGTGCCATCAGCCAGCTGAAAGTTGGCACAATCTGAGTTCCCATGGAAACGCTGATTTCACATGCTGGCAGCACCTGGAACACATGAGGGAGAGAACATCAACACAAATAGAACTAACCTTTATTCCAGGTTTTTTATTTTTTTTTTTTTCAGAAATCGGCATTCTGAAATGTCATGGAAACATGAACACCGTTTTCCTTATGCCCTTAAGGAATTAGAAAAAGGTTTAACACACCTAGGAAACAAACAGCAGAAACTGTGGGACAAAAAATTGCGAAGTCATCCCCAGACACCATATTCGTTATTTACACTAGCGTCACTGGGAAATTACATTGCTGTGGAGAAACTAGCTTACTGACCAAGCCACGTGTATACGAGGGTAAAGAGTACATCACTTACACAGTGCATGTTAATGCAAAAACACTTTTTTTGTCTTAAGCAGCTTTCTTGCAGTAACAGCTTTCTGGTGTCCATGTAAATGAGCAGTCAAGCAAGATTTTTCAAGGTAAGATTCTGAGTGAATAACGATTAACATTTCAGTCTGTTCCTAACACAAAGTTCATATATCTTCAAAAGACTTGGAATAATGCATGAGGCATATGTTTTACTTTTATTATGCTTTATGGTGCCTTTTTGTCCTTTTTGGAGCTGGACAGTTCCTGGTCACTATCTTCATTGTATGGAAGAGATCATCATGAACATTCTTCAAAACTTCTCCTGTTGTATTCAACATAAGAAAGTAAGTCATACAGGGTTGGATGAACATGAAGGTAAGTTATGACAGAATTTTGGGGGTGAACGTCTAGGTTACGTTTGTAACCTCCGTTCCCTGATGGAGGGAACGAGACGTTGTGTCAGAGAAGCGACACTAGGGGTCTCTCTTGAGCGCCAATATTCACCTCTGGACTATGAAAAAAGGCCAATGAGCGACGTGGCAGGGGAGACACAACGTCTCGTTCCCTCCATCAGGGAACGGAGGTTACATATGTAACCTAGACGTTCCCCTTCTGTCGCTCTCTCCACGTTGTGTCAGAGAAGCGACACTAGGGGTCCACTTATAAAAGTGCCATGCGCTGAGCCGTGTACGTGAACTGCTGATACAGGAGCGAGCAGGTATTCTTACGTGCAGGGCGACCAACTGTATCAGGCTGCACGTACCCTTCCCCAATGCCCCATTTAAGCCATCAGGATTCCTTATCGTTACCCTGGAGGGGAACAAGGTGCTGGCCGCCAACCTGGGAACGGGCCAAGCCTGGCCGGGCCTCTTTTCTCTCTATGTTTCTCGCATAGAGCAACTAAGGCCGGGGCCCTTACACGCATTGAGGGAAGGGGTCTTAGCCCTTATTCAGGGCGGAGAAGACCCTGTGGAGGCCACGCCTACCCGAGAGGGAGGCAAGTTTAAGTGGCAAAACCATCAGAGGCCTGCTTAGGGCCTATGTGGAAAAGTCGGTGCGGTGGTGGATCCAGCCTCATAGAGGGGGGAACATACAGCACGGCAGCCGAGGCACCCATGACTGCCTAAGGGAAACACGGGAGTCAGCTCGCCAGAGGGGACAGAACCGTGGTGTTACACACAGGGGGAGTCCGAAGGAGGCCTTACCTGTGGAGCACCTATACCAGTACAGGGTAGCTTGCAGTACCCGCAGTGGCTTGGGTCAGCGAGTTCCTCCGCTGAACTGCGACCCATGATGGCTAGGGAGGAATCGACCAGTGTCCCAAACCTGAGATCTCCTAGGAACGAAGGCGCACTGTTTCCCCTGGTTAGGGGAAGGAGCTAGGTGCAAGCGATTCACCCGGTCAGATCGTGGGCGTGCCACCGAAGTTCTCACGGGCTCGGTACCTGAGAAAACACGGGACGATACTGACTCAACTCGGAGATTGTAGAATCTCGCAAAAGTGTTAGGTGTTGCCCAGCCCGCTGCTCTACAAATGTCTGCTAGGGCAGTGCCCCTAGCCAGTGCCCATGAGGACGCAACACTCCTGGTGGAGTGAGCTCGGACCCGCAAGGGGGGGGTCACGGCCTGGGTGTGATAAGCCAGGGAAATGGCGTCGACAACCCAGTGGGCGAGTCTCGGCTTGGAGACAGCTTTCCCTTTCTGCTGTCCCCCAAAGCAGACGAAGAGCTGCTCAGAGCGTTTGGTGCTCTGTGTGCGGTCAAGATAAATATGTAAAGCACGTACTGGACACAGCAGTGAAAGGGCTGGGTCTGCCTCCTCCCGGGGCAGCGCTTGCAGGTTCACTACCTGATCCCTGAAGGGCGTGATAGGAACCTTGGGCACATAGCCCGGTCGCGGTCTTAGGATCACGAAAGTATCTGCTGGACCGAACTCCAGGCAAGCGTCGCTAACAGAGAACGCATGCAGATCCCCGACCCGCTTGATGGAAGCGAGCGCGATCAGCAGGGCAGTCTTGAGAGAGAGGGCCCTGAGTCCAGCTGAGTCAAGCGGCTCGAAGGGGGGTCTCTGGAGGCCCGTAAGGATGACCGAGAGATCCCAGGAGGGGAACAGGTTAGGCCAGGAGGGAGTTATCCTCTGGGCACCTTTTAGGAACCTGACGATTAAGTCGTGCTTACCAAGAGACTTGCCGTCTACCGTGTCGTGGTGGGCTGCGATAGCGGCGACATACACCTTGAGGGTGGAGGGGGACAGCCTCCTCTCCAGCCTCTCCTGAAGAAACACGAGCACTGACCTAACTGCGCACTTCTGCGGGTCTTCGTCTCGGGAAGAACGCCAGTTCGCGAACAGACGCCACTTTAGAGCATAGAGATGCCTGGTAGAGGGGGCTCTGGCTTGATTGATTGTATCTATGACGGTCGGTGGTAGGCCGTCTAGATCTTCCGCATCCCGTCCAGGGGCCAGACGTGGGGGTTCCAGAGGTCTGGGTGCGGGTGCCAGAGCGTGACCCGTCCCTGAGAAAGAAGGTCCTTCCTGAGCACGCTCGTTGGAGAGACGTGCTGTCATTGGGACTGAGTCTAACTCCAGACCGAGAAAAGAGATGCTCTGGACCGGGGAGAGCTTGCTCTTTTCCCAGTTGACCTGAAGCCCCAAACGGCTGAGGTGGCTGAGCACCTGGTCTCTGTGTGCGCATAGTAACTCTCGGGAGTGGGCCAGTATGAGCCAGTCGTCGAGGTAATTGAGTATGCGTATGCCGGCTTCTCGGAACGGGGCAAGAGCTGCCTCTGCGACTTTCGTGAAGACGCGAGGGGACAGAGACAGGCCGAAGGGGAGGACTTTGTACTGATACGCCTGGCCGTCGAACGCGAACCTTAAGAAGGGGCGATGTCGAGGGCGAATTGAGACGTGGAAGTATGCGTCCTTCAGGTCTACCGCTGCGAACCAATCTAGATGCTAGATAGATAGAATTTGTATCTGGATGAGCATTTTGAACGGGAGTTTGGACAAGGTCCGATTGAAAACTCGCAGGTCCAAGATCGGTCGTAAGCCGCCGCCTTTCTTGGGTACAACGAAGTAAGGGCTGTAGAAACCCTTCTTCGTTTCGGTTGGAGGGACAGGCTCTATCGCGTCCTTTAATAGAAGGGAGGCGATTTCTTCACGCAGGGAGTGGGCATGTTGGCCGTGTACTGCGGAAAAATGTACGCCCACGAAGGGGTGCGGAGACCTGGCAAACTGAATTGCGTAACCAAGTCGAATGGTCCGGTGCAGCCAGCGTGACGGGTTGGGCAGTGAAAGCCACGCCTCTAAACTCCGTGCTAGGGGCACCAAGGGGACGGGTTTTTTGGACGTAACCGGCGGGGCTTTGCAGTGGTGCGGAACAGGTAACGCGGCGTCGGGAGGCAACGTGGCGTCCCGAGGCTCTGGTGCTGAGAATAAACTCAAAGCACTTACCTTGCTCCGCACACCCGGCGGGGGGCGGGTTCGTGACTGAGGAGGAGGTCTGGTGTTGGCGTCCTCTGGACTCGTCTGAACCGGCCGGCCGGGGAACAGTCGTGCCGCTGAAGACGGGGACACCGCGTCCATGGAGCCGGGACTGTTGAGGCCTGAAAGCAGAGTGCCATGAGAACGCATTTGCGGGCCAGGTGACCCCAGAGACAACAAGGAAATAGCTCTATAGAGTGTAAAGAATTTAACAAAAAATTCTCCTCCCGGCCCTCCACCGGGGAACGGAGTGGTCTTACCAGCTCCGGAGCTAACGTCTCGGACTCTGGGTCTGTCATCTCAGGAGCGCCTGGGAGCCTTCTGGGTCCTCAAGGGGGTCCGTGAGACGATGGGCGTCCAACTTCTGCGGGGAGCTCAACGCTGGGGCTGAGAGCTGGGCCCACTCACTTGTTAGTTGAGGCGGAGCACCACTTTCTTTCTTTCTTGAAAGCCGCAGGAGGATGCCCTCGGCGAGCAGACAGAGCATGGCCCCTGGCGGCAGGTTTGCGGCAGGGCAGGATGCTTTTTTTTTGCTTGAAAATAGCCTTGGTCTGTTTCTTCACCACTGAGGACTGCTGGGTGAAGTCGTCAAGTGGTGTCGCCAAATGGACGGAGCTGGGAGACGGGGGTGTTTGAGAAAGCGTGCTTTGTCTGTCTCCCGTACTGCCTGTCCATTGTTGCGTTTCTGGACCACGGAGTGGCCATCGCCTGTTTGAGTGCAGTTCCTGCAGCACGTCAAGAACAGGACCACCCAAGTGCAGATTTGAAGTGCCCTGGCCCGGTGGACTTGCAGGAGGGGGCCATGGCGTGCAGGGGGGAGCGGTCTGGGACCGTTCTACCACCGAGGGTAGCGAGAGCGGAGGAGCGAGGAAGCTGGGCTTGCTCAGCTCGTCATGCACATCCGAGAAGGAATCCGGGGGGGGGGGCTGTGTGCGGCGCACATGCCCGCGGAACCAATTAAGCCCGGGGAAGCATAGCGGACCTTCTTGCGTCAGGCTCAGACTGGGCGGATACCCGAAAGTGGCGGCCCAGGCGAGTTATCCGCATTCGGCGCCGCTGTTATGCTCTCCGATGCAGCAGTGATGTCATCATCCAATGCCAGGGAGCTCGAGGGACCGGACGGTAGGCTGTTAAGCGGACCGCACTAATCCCGAGCTCGGGGGAAGCAGGCAAGCGTGCCGGGGAGGCGGGAGGTTTCCCGCCTCCCCGAATCCCGTTATTCTCCCCAGATCGTTCTCCATCGCCCGCGGCACCTGCCTCAATCCCGTAGGAAGGAGGCGAGGCGCAGGGGGCGGCTGAAATGGCTCTCTCTCACTACAAGAGAAAGCAGAGATCGCACCGCTGCCACGGTTATGTTCTCACTCTGAAAACATAACCCATTGGAGAGCATGCTCATCCCGAGCTCGGACAGAAACAAGCAAGCGTGCCGGGGAGGCGGGGGGTTTCGAGGGGGTTCACCCGGCGAAACGGAGCCCGTCACTGTCCCCGGATCGTTTTCATCGCCCGCGGCGCCTGCCTCAATCCCGTAGGAAGGAGGCGAGGCGCGGGGGGTGGCTGAAGCGGCTTTTTCTCACTACAAGAAAAAGCCTACGACCGCAATGCTGTCATGGCTATGTTCTCGTACTGAAAACATAGACCATTCATAAAAACGCTGCCTGCGTGTGATCGCAACCCAGGAATGCAAGGCAGTTTTTATGGCCGTCAGAGGTGGGGAGAATCAACGCATCCAGAAACTACACAGAGGCGGAAAATCATCTTTAAAAAGATGCGTCCTGAGAAGGACATTCAACGCCGCTGTGTTTTGCTCTTTTAGAGCGAAATTCACTCTTTTAGAATAACTCTTTCGAGTTGTCTGCGCTGTCGAGCGCCCAGGGCAAGAATGCACAGCCGTGCACGAATGAGAAAGCCGCTGTTGTGCGCCGTCAGATCCAACAGCATGCAGAGCGTCAGAGGATTAAACAGGAACTTGGTGTGTAACTGCATGCACGACCATCGGCTCCGAAGAAATTTTCTGAATGAACTTCCGTATTTGCGCCGCTTAAATACCCGTATGTCCGGGGGCGGGACATGCAAATACTGGTTGCCAACTCTCATTGGCCTTTTTTCATAGTCCAGAGGTGAATATCGGCGCTCAAGAGAGACCCCTAGTGTCGCTTCTCTGACACAACGTGGAGAGAGCGACAGAAGGGGAACTATCCTTTTAACCCACCTCCAACTCTGACAAGTAATGGAGAAGCACTGAAATGACAGCCATATATAATAGCCACCTGCCACGCTGTATGGCTATTAAACTATTAAGACAGTTTCCCCAGTGTGACTGTCCAGCACAGATTTACAGCCATGGATAGAGGGGAGAGGAGGAGAGGGGGACAGTGGGGGATGGTTAACATTACAGATTTATTACACGATGGAGCAGCAGGTTCTAAGGCCCTCCTCCTTCTCTTCTCTCCATCAGAAATCTTTCCATAAGGAATATCAGAGGCAGCTCTTAGTACAGGTAAGAACTGGAAGGCAACTTACTATTTCTTTTTCCTGAAAGAAAGATGGTCTTGTTAGACAGTCAGAGGGGTCAATGTTTTGCTGGTTAGCATGGCGCTTTAAGCCCCTGCTGGCAGATACTGGAACTACACAATCTGGGCCCAAAAACTCTCTTTCTAGATTGATGCCAATTCAGAAGTAGCCATGTATTCTGACAATTATTTTTGCAAGCAACATATAAATATTGCAAATATGTCATTGTATTAAAGTAAATGTTTTACCAGTGCCCCAAAATATCCAGAGTAATTAGTCACATGGCAATTATGGCTCAGGTGATTGGCTCAAAATAAGTAAGTGGTCCTTTCTACAGGTATTGCAGACCTTCTTGTATCCTTTAAACATTAATTGCGTCTCTTTATTGAAGTTAAAAAGAATCCGCTGGGGGCCACAGATCCTGGTAGTCAGTTCTCCATTGCCACTTACATTGTTAGATACTGAAGTGGGACTTCAAGTATAATTCAGTAAAGATAAAGATTTCATTTGTCACAACTACAGTGACCTCATTTCAGTGGACAGAGCAATAGCAGGTCTCTATCTCACTGAGCCATTTTCTGTTGTCTAAGGAAATTTTAGATGAAGACTGATGAAAAGAAGTGCAGAGTCATTCATTCACTTATTGATTTGTGTCAGTATTACGGACACCACGGTTCATCACAACTTCCTAAAGAGATTATAAGAGGAGCCAGACAGCTGCATCAGAACTTAAAATCGGCCACATTTATCTTGCCTACATGAAAAACCTCTGTTTATGGAAATAGAGAATTTGTTATTATGACACAAGCCTGCTGAAAGTGCTTGTTGTCTATTGTCGTTAAAAATGCAAAAATGGAGAGACACAAGTAGTAATTATGCGTATGGTTGTGTACTAGATTATGTTAGTGATGTATTTCTGCATACAGCTGGTTGCAAATGGACATGGACAAGGTAAACATTTTAGGATGAAATTATATATGTGTACAAAGGAAAATATATGTATTAAGATGCTGTAACTGGTCAAGATTTTTGGTAACATTTTACAATAAGGTTCCATTCGTTAACATTATACATCATTATGTATATTGTTTTTACAACATTTTATTAATATTTGTTAATGTTAGTTCATGTTAGTTCATAGTCCAGTAACTAATGTTAACAAATACAACTTTTGATTTTTAAAATGTAACTATGTATTGAAATAACATGAACTATGATTAATACATGCTTAATAAGTATTGTTAAATGTTAATGTTAACTGATGTTGTTAACAAATGTTAACAAATGGAACCGTATTGTAAAGCGTTAGTGGTTCCAATTGTAAATATTATTTAAAAATATCAGTTAACATGTACTAACAAAGAGCAATAGGAGGAAATAGGAAAACTTACGTAAGTCAGACTAGGACTAAGACTAAGAATGGTTCACAATGACTCCATGGAAAAAACGGAAAGAGGAGGAGTTACCCTGCCCGGAGGAAGCCCGGGGCCCCTGTCTGGAGCCAGGCCCAGATGGAGGGCTCGTCGGCGAGCGCCTGGTGGCCGGGCTTGTCACGGAGCCCGGCCGGGCACAGCCCGAAGAAGCGACGTGAAACCCCCCTCTACACCCCTTGGGCCCACCACCCATTGGAGAAACCGCAGGAGTCGGGTGCACTGCCATATGGGCGGCAGTGAAGGCCGTGGGCCTCGACGGACCAGACCCGGGCAGCAAAGGCTTGCTCTGGGGACGTGGAATGTCACCTCACTGGGGGGGAAGGAGCCGGAACTAGTGAGGGAGGTGGAGCGTTACCAGTTGGATCTGGTGGGGCTTACATCGATGCACAGTTTTGGCTCTGGATCCGTACTCCTGGATAGGGGATGGACTCTATTCTTCTCTGGAGTTTCCCAGGGTGTGAGGCGACGGGCGGGTGTGGGGATACTCACGAGTCCCCGGCTGAGCGCCACTACGTTGGAGTTTACCCGGTGGACGAGAGGGTCGCCTCCCTACGCCTCACGGGTTGTGGGGGAAAACTCTGACTGTTGTCTGTGCATATGCACCGAACAGCAGTTCAGAATATTCGGCCTTCTTGGAGACCCTGAATGGAGTCCTGAATAGGGCCCCAGTAGGGGACTCCATAGTGATGTTGGGTGACTTCAACGCACGTGGGAAATGACAGGGACACCTGGAAAGGCGTGATTGGGAGGAACGGCCTCCCTGATCTGAACTCAAGTGGATGTTTGTTATTAGACTTCTGTGCTAGTCATGGATTATCTATAACAAACACCATGTTCGAACATAAGGATGCTCATAAGTGTACGTGGTACCAGAGCACCCTAGGCCTAAGGTCGATGATCGATTTTGTAATCGTGTCGTCGGATCTGAGGCCATATGTTTTGGACACTCAGGTGAAGAGAGGGGCAGAGCTGTCAACCGATCACCATCTGGTGGTGAGTTGGGTCAGGGGGTGGGGAAAGACTCTGGACAGACCTGGGAAGCCCAAGCGAGTAGTGCGGGTGAACTGGGAACGTTTGGAGGAGGTCCCTGTCCACGAGATCTTCAACTCACACCTCCGGCGGAGCTTTTCAGGCATCCCTGCGGAGGTTGGGGACATTGAACCAGAGTGGGCAATGTTCAAAGCTTCCATTGCCGAAGCCGCGGTGGAGAGCTGCAGCCTCAAGGTTTTAGGTGCCGCAAGGGGTGGTAACCCTCGAACACCGTGGTGGACACTGGTAGTCAGGGAAGCTGTCCGACTGAAAAAAGAGGCTTTCCGGGATTTGTTGTCCCGGAGGTCTCCGGAGGCAGTTGCAAGGTACTGACAGGCCCGAAGGGCTGCGGCCTCGGCCGTGAGGGAGGCAAAGCAGTGGGTGTGGGAAAAGTTCGGAGAAGCCATGGAGAAGGACTTTCGGTCCGCACCAAAGTGCTTCTGGAAAACCGTCCGCCACCTTAGGAGGGGGAAACGGGGAACCATCCAAGCTGTATACAGCAAAGATGGGATGCTGTTGACCTCAACCGAGGAGGTTATTGGGCGGTGGAAGGAACACTTTGAAGAACTCCTAAATCCCAACACGCCCTCTATGGTAGAGGCAGAGCCGGAGGCTGATGGGGGATCAGATTCTATTTCCCTGGGGGAGGTCACTGAGGTAGTCAAACAACTCCGCAGTGGCAAAGCCCCGGGGATTGATGAGATCGGACCAGAAATGCTGAAAGCTTTGGATGTGGTGGGGGGTGTCATGGATGACACGCCTCTTCAACATTGCGTGGAAATCTGGGACAGTGCCTAAGGAGTGGCAGAACGGGGTGGTGGTTCTTCAAAATGGGGGATCAGAGAGTGTGTGCCAACTACAGGGGTATCACACTTCTCAGCCTCCCTGGTAAAGTTTACTCCAAGGTGCTGGAGAGGAGGGTTCGGCCGATTGTCGAACCTTGGATTGAAGAGGAACAATGCGGTTTTCGTCCTGGCCGTGGAACGACGGACCAGATCTTTACTCTCGCAAGGATCCTGGAGGGGGCCTGGGAGTATGCCCATCCGGTCTACATGTGTTTTGTGGATCTGGAGAAGGCGTATGACCGGGTCCCCTGGGAGAGACTGTGGGAGGTGCTGCGGGAGTACGGGGTGGGGGGTCCCTTCTTAGGGTGATCCAATCCCTGTACGTCCAAAGCGAGAGCTGTGTACGGGTCCTCGGCACGAAGTCGAGTTCATTCCATGTGGCGGTTGGTCTCCGCCAAGGCTGCGCTTTGTCACCAATCCTGTTTGTGATATTCGTGGACAGGATATCGAGGCATAGTCGGGGTGGGGAAGGTGTGCGGTTCGGTGGGCTGGGGATCTCATCACTGCTTTTTGCAGATGATGTTGTCTTCATGTCATCATCGGTCCGTGACCTTCAGCTCTCACTGGATCGCTTGGCAGTCGAGTGTGAAGCAGCTGGGATGAGGATTAGCACCTCTAAATCTGAGGCCATGGTTCTCAGCAGGAAACCGATGGAGTGCATACTCCAGGTAGGGAATGAGGTTTTGCCCCAAGTGAAGGAGTTCAAGTACCTCGGGGTCTTGTTCACGAGTGAGGGGGACAATGGAGCGGGAGGTTGGCCGGAGAATCGGGGGGGGGGGGGGGGGTGGTATTGCATTCGCTCTATCGCACCGTTGTCACGAAAAGAGAGCTGAGCCGAAAGGCAAAGCTCTCGATCTACCGGTCAGTTTTTGTTCCTACCCTCACCTATGGTCATGAAGGTTGGGTCATGACCGAAAGAACTAGGTTGCGAGTACAAGCGGCCGAAATGGGCTTCCTCAGAAGGGTGGCGGGCTTCTCCCTTAGAGATAGGGTGAGGAGCTCAGTCATCCGTGAGGAGCTCGGAGTACAGCCGCTGCTCCTTTGCGTCGAAAGGAGCCAGTTGAGGTGGTTTGGGCATCTGGTAAGGAGGCCCCCTGGCCGCCTCCCTAAGGAGGTGTTTCAGGCACGTCCAGCTGGGAGGAGGCCTCGGGGAAGACCCAGGAATAGGTGGAGAGATTACATCTCCACACTTGCCTGGGAACGCCTCGGGGTCCCCCAGTCAGAGCTGGTTAATGTGGCTCGGGATAGGGAAGTTTGGGGCCCCCTGCTGGAGCAGCTGCCCCTGCGACCCGACTTCGGATAAGCGGTTGAAGATGGATGGATGGATGGACGTAAGTCAGAGATTATTTTATTCTATCAGGAGAAAGCTTAATGTCAATTAGCATGATTCGACAGTAAGTCACTGTTTGCAGATACCATACAAATGAATGGGGAGAGCAGTAAACCGACACCTAACTGTCGCAAAATTGTCTGTGACTTCTCTTATAAAACAGCAACTCGACACATAGTTCACTCCAAAATGATTGTTTATTGTAAAACATGTTAAAGTTTAGCGGAATTTGTTAAGAGATAAGCTGTTTCCTCACAAAAGCAGTGTATTCTTCACAAGCATCTCCTCCATTAACATCCATTCACAAAGTATGTGACAAGGAGTATGTGTAAGGAGACTCCTTGCCAGTGTACCTACATGTAACGCTTTGTTTGCTAACCTTGAATGCTTACTTTAGTTGTCTTGATTAGAAGCACTTTCGAGGATTCCTGAGATATTGTCTGTTTAAAATGGATTTTAGTTAGTCACTCCTAAGGAATCAATAATTGGTGTCAACATTTTTCATATTTAGAATAACATTTTGGTAACAGTAACAGTAATGTTAATTACACATCATCTCAACTGCTCATAAACTCGTAAAGATCTTTGAATTAGTGCTTTAAGAAGAATTTGCTGTATAAGAATCAATTCAAAATCTTGTGCTATACTGTCTACCATTGCACTATTCCTTATGCCTTCCTTTCCCAGACACCCTTGTGAATACTCAGCTTTGTTTTAAACTGAGGTATCATAGGCACTCCCCTTATTGGAATGAAACTATGAGACTGTTTTGCCCAACTTCTCTTTCTTTCTAATCATTATTTATGAGTTTTATCTCTGTTCCGTTCTGGCTGTTGAGAGAGAGGGACTTTTTTTTTTGATGGGAACCCAAAAATAGCACACATTTTTCTTTGTTAGTGGATGTCTAGGCAGTTCAGGCTTGGACACAGAGACTGTGGAGGATGCATCTGGCTTTATAAGGGAGAATCTGTATATGCAAGTGTTTTCTTAACACCGGGGGGATCAAGGTGCCCTACTGTGGTGGGGGATGCTCACTGTGAACAACTGATTCTGTTCAATGTCTTAACATGTCATCCTCTCTCTCTCTCTCTCTCTCTCTCTCTCTCTCTCTCTCTCTCTCTCTTACTCTCATTCTCTCTTCCTCTCTCTTTCTCTGTCTCTGTCTCTCTGATTTTTCCATTTTTCAATTGTGTGCCCTTTCCCTGACGATTCCAAAGTCATAGAACTACAATGATAAAAAATGGTAAGAGAAGACTAGTATATACCAGCATGAATCCTCTGGCTTATGCTGGTTAGACATCATGAAGTGGCAAATCTCAAAATATTAATTAGGTTATGTGCAGATCATGTAAAATAATATTTTATTGTTTTAATAAATGTGCATTTTTGATGGCCAAATCAAGCACTCCGTTAAATATTTCACAAAATTAATTTGATAACCATATCTGTACATCTAAATGCCTTTGCAAACCAAATGTGAATTATCGGTGCAATCAACATTTTTAATCAAAACAATGGATTCCTAATGAGCTATTTGCACCTGGAATGAACAATCGCACTGAATTGCGTGGCGACAAAGCGAAGCTTTTTTATGCTGACAGTACTTTTCCACTGGCACTTGGTGAGCAAGCGTTTTCAATTCATTCCTATGGAAGCCAAGCACTTTGATTTGTTTTGTCTACGTACATTGTTTTTTCAGCATGTTAAACCAAAGTCTTTCTAGCAAGGCAGTCCACTGGCGCCCATCTATGGAATGCTCTCAGGAAGCTATTTCCAGTCATGCCAGTGCAGCTCCTTGAATGTGGGAACACCTAAATCTGAAAAAAAAAAAAAACAGTCGGTCAAGATTATGATCAAAGAACATATTTCAAATCAGCATTAATCTGACAACATTTGAATCATAATTTGTGATTCTTTACCTTACGCTACAAAACCCACACATTGACAGGCGATGTCTGTTTCTAAAAGGCGATTGGCTCTTTTACCTTTAAGGCAGGACTTCCTATCTACATCTACATGTTGACCGTAGGGCATTCCAATTTCTCCCATTCATTTTAATAAACGTGGTGGCACATCTCTACTAAATAGTCTCTGGTTAAACTAACCTTTACTCTTGCTACTTTTCATAGCTTCCTCAACAGATTTTTAATGCTGCAACATATATCTCTCTTAGTGTTTCTAATAGTAGCTTTATCACTAAGAAAATGATGTTAAACAACCTAAAGTACATCATAAAAAGTATTCTGTCAAGCTGGACGTGCCTAAGTGCCAGGAAAATGACAAGCCTAAACAAAGAATCTGTGTCTGACACATGATAAATGGCATAGTGGAGAAATGCAGTATGAAAAACAGCTGCCCATTCAGCCACAGAATGATAAAGACATTATTGAGCCTCTTCTTGTTGATAGTTACATAATCTCAGCACTATTCAGCCTGTAATGCTGTGAGTGAACAGGGAGGGGATGTATCCTTGGGGTCAGCTGGGATAATCCGATACTCTCCCAGTTAAAAGTACTTTTTTTTCTCTCTCTCTCTTTCTCTCTTATCCCCCACCAACTTTCTCTTGTCCTGATGCCCAACAAGTCAACCACAGTCAGGGGTTATAAAGTCATGCCAGACTTACTCGCAGAATGTCCTTCTCTCAGGAACAAAGAGATTCTCTTTCTGTCCCAGTCATTATCAGGGACTATTGTGATTTCTGCTCAGTGAATGAGATCAATCAAGTGGCCTCACAAAGTATTAAACTCTTAACCATTTGAAATTGCTCTCACTATAAATTTAGTTTAAGTGGGGCAGTAGTTTGCTTTTGTGAAGTCTCAGCCTCAGACAGCATACTCAAAGACTGCCTGTGAACACAGTCTGTTCATTGACTTCCTGATGCATCTTGTGGACAAAACTGTAAAGCACTTTCTCAAACTGGCAAGATCTTATCTGATTGGTTGACCCTACATGTACATAACTTCTGGGAGCAAGGGGACACAGGGTGTTTTTTTTTATTTTTTATCAGTCCATCTGTTTAATCACCGGATTTTCCAGGTTAATGGCATCAAATCTTTTTAAGCTGTTGATATGCACACCCTTTTTGAGCACAAACCATGAAAATGAACTTAAATGGTTGTATTTACTGGACCCTTTGGAGTATGGACACAGTTGTAGTATCTTTTGAAAGAAGACACTTTGGGCTTAATATACAGTATGTTGTTATTTTTTAAATTTAGAGAAGCTGAAGTTTATAGTAATGGAAATATTTTGTGATGAACATTATTTATAATCTAAAAAACAATAATAAAAGTACCAAGACAACCCAGAAATACAATGTTCTCAAAGCCACAAGTCTAAAGAAGTTATGTTTCAAATTTGAAGATGATCCAACAAAAAATGAGGTTCCTGCAAGATTTTTTTCTCTGAAAACCACTGCAGGTGTGCAGAGTAAAATTAAGGCTTCGACTTTCAAGACGACACAAAGTCTGACTGCACTGCTTGACTGATATGAATTAAACTACGCCCCATTTTTAAAAATAGACTTTGGAGACAGGTTCATTTTGTTTATGAGACTCTAATATATAAGATAATATACAGCTTTACAACATGGATACTGCTCAGATTGCATAATTTGTTGAAGAACGATGACACAGGGTAATTCTTTCAGGTGAGATCTCATGTAAAAAATGGAGAATATATCAATATTTCTGACCCAAGTGTGGTGAATTGGATTCATCTGGTGATCGTGTTTTCATTACAAAGGTATGAAGTCCCGTTTTGATATTGCATGTTTTCATTTGCACTCCAGGCACGAATAACTAAATTTCTGTTTCTGGAGCATTTCTATCATGAAACAGAGATCGGATAACAATGTTGAACCCTTAGACCTATGAAAAGATGTATCATTTGTACCCCGCTCCAAACGGGGGCCCCGGGCTTTCTCCAGGCAGGGTAACTCCTCCTCTTTCCATTTTTTTCATAGAGTCTGTGTGAACCATTCTTAGTTTGGCCCCTCACCTGAGACCACTTTGCCTTGGGAGACCCTACCAGGAGCACATGGCTCCAGACAACACAGCCCACAGGATCATAAGGGCACATAAACCTTTCCACCACGATAAGGTGCTGGTTCCCGGAGAGGAAGTTTACTCCAGACCCTTTCGTAACTTTTGCGAATGAACACAGCAAAAAAATAAATAAATAGCAACTGTACATGTCAAAATGCATGCAGATCGGAAAAAGTGATGTGTGATTCGTTAAAAGAATCGAATCTTTTAAACTTGATACTTTTGAACTGAACAAAAAAAAATCAAAAAGTGGTCTGAATGATTCGTTTTGCGAATCACGAATCTGAATCAAAATCACAAGT